>NC_052360.1:23731898-23745001 GCF_009727055.1 Benincasa hispida
GTTAAGAACTATGAAAGAAAGCCATGTGCCAGATGGTTTTGGGAACGAAGCTCGTTCAGTGGCCCAAACGGCTCCCGGGGTCTCGCGAAGGTGTCGTGGGGCCCCACGGCGGTGTTGCAAGGCTCTGCTGGGTGTCGAGAGGCTGCCACGACGCCCAATTTTTGTACGCAAACCTTTCGACACGAAAAAGCGCGAAAACGGACCCAGGAGTTAAGAACGATGAAAAAAAGTCATGTGCTAGACAGTTTTAGGAACGAAGCTCGTTTGGTGCCCCAAACGGTCCCCGGGGCCCAATTTTTGTGCACGAACCTTCCGGCATGAACCTTCCGGCACGAAAAAGTGAAAAAACGGACCGAAGGATTAAGAACTATGAAAAAAAGTCGTGTGCCAAATGGTTTTGGGAACGGAGTTCGTTTGGTGTCGCAAAGGGCCCTCGGGGCCCCGCGGGGGTGACGCGAGGCCCGCAGATGTGTCGCCAGGTCCCGTTCAGGTATCGCGGGGCTTCCATGGGGCCCAATGTTTTTACGAGAACCTTCTGGTACGAAAAAGTGCGAAAATAGACCCAGGGGTTAAGAACAATGAGAAAAGTCATGTGCCAGACGGTTTTGAGAACGGAGCTCATTTGGTGCCCCAAACGGCCCCCGAGGTCCCGGGGCCCAATTTTTGTGCACAAACCTTCCCGCGTGACAAAGCACAAAAATGGACCCAAAGGTTAAGAACTATGAAAACAAGCCGTGTGCCAAATGGTTTTGGGAACGGAGCTCGTTTGGTGCCCCAAAGAGCTCCCGGGTCCCCGCGAGGGTGTCACGAGGCGCCGCTATGGTGCCACGAGGCTAGCACAGGTCCCAAATTTTTTGCGTGAACCTTCTGGCACGAAAAAGCAAAAAACGGAACCAAGGGTTAAGAACGATGAATAAAACCATATGCCAGACGGTTTTGGGAACGGAGCTCGTTTGGTGCTCCAAACAACCCCTAGGGCCTGGGGCCTAATTTTTGTGCACGAACCTTCCGACACGAAAAATTGCAACAACGGACCCAAGGGTTAAAAACTATGAAAAAAAGTTGTATGCCAAACGATTTTGAGAACGGAGCTCATTTTTGTGCCCCATACGGCCCCGATGGCCTTGGGGCCATTTTTGTGCACGAACCTTCTACGCGGAAAGCACAAAAACAAGCCTAAGGGTTAAGAACTATGAAAAAAGCCCTGTGCCAGACGGTTTTGGGAAGGAGCTTGTTTGGTGCCCCAAACGGCCCTCGGGGCCCCGCGGATTGTCCCGAGGTCCAATTTTTGTGTGCAAACCTTCCGAAGTGAAAAAGCGAGCAAAAACGGACCCAGGCATTAAGACCGATGAAAAAAAGCCGTGTGGGCTAGACAGGTTTGGGAACGGAGCTCGTTTGGTGCCCTAATACGGCCCTGTGACCGTCAGGCCAAATTTTTTGTGCATGAAATCTTCCTAGTGCTAAAATGCAAAAAAAGAGGACCGAGGGGTTAAGAACAGATGAAAATAAAAACCCGTGTGCCAGACGGTCTACAAATTTTGGTAAGACTACGAATTCTCGGTTTGGAGGATCCCCCAAACCGGCGCTTGGGTGGCTGCGAGATCCCGGGCCAATTTTTGTTGCGTGAACCTCTGGGAGCGAAACACGTGGAAACGACCCACGGGTTTAACGAATGATGAAAAAAATCCATGTGCTAGATGAATTGAAAAACGAGAGCTCGTTTGGTCCCTTCAAACAAACCCCAGGGCCCCAAATTTTTGTGCATCGAACCTTCCTGCGCAACAAATGCCGTACAACACGACCTACGAAGGTGTCAAAGAACTATGAAAAAAAAGCCATGCGCCAGAGAAGCACGGTTTTCTGGGAAAATGGAGCTCGTTATGTGCCCCCGTAACCATAGCGCACATGCCCCCCTCGTCGACAGTGCATGCAGGGTCAAAAGCCACACGTGGGTTATTAGGTTGTCCACGAGTGTCCGCTTGCACAGTGGACGTGTCTGCGGGGGCCTCTGCATGAGCGAGCTCCGTGATGTGCGGCAGAAAGGCGTCGGCGCTCGTTGTGTTGTGTGTTAAGTATTGTTCCAACTTCAGAGGTGTCTCTCAGAGCTCTGCTCACGGGTCGGGAGCTCTTCCGCTTTTGCGCCACAGATTTTTTAGTGCGCCCTGGCCAAACCTTTCCGCACGAAAAAGTCAGGCGAGAGCACACCACTGGACTCTGGGGTTCTCAGGGTGTATTTGGAGACACACTAATGATAAGACTTTCCATGGTTCCTTAACACGAAAATTTTCGGAGATACCGTGAAGGCACTATCTGGATTTTTTGGTCATCTCATGCGCCGTTAAAAATGGCACACCCCGGGTCTCCTCGCGGTGGGCGCAATTTTGTTTTTTGCCTGACGTTGCTATAGAGCGCTTTCAGGATGTCGAACAGACATCGCCGAACGTAAAGAGAGGGCACCCCGAAGGGGTAGCTTCGCGAGAACCTATCTTGAGAGAGAGCACCGTCTGTGGCGGTGGCTAAAAACGCCGCATCGGATTCAAAACCGTCTGGCACACTCGGTTTTTTTGTTCTATTTGTGTTCATTAACGGGCTCTTTCGGTGGCCTCGGGTCCCCATATATGTGTCTTCTCCGGCGCGATCTTCTTACATTGGCCATATGCTCGTCGAAGCGTTGAAACTTTGGCTCTCGAGACGAAAATATGGCGGCCCGACAAACAGGATTTCTAAGCTGTGGAAGAATGCTAAATAGAAAGTCTCGACTCGCCCGGAATGATCTTTTAGGCAACGGAAGCTCACCGACTTTTCTGGTCCGTGCCCACCCTATTTAGTCTTTTCCCCTCTTCTTCTGGCCCTGGGGGCTTTCAGGAGCCATTTTATTTCACTCACCACTTTTATCTGGGGGGACGCCAAGAGGAGGTTAATATAGCACAGCACCCAGCGAGGCATATTTTTTTGGGTCTACCACAAGACCAGAAGCAACACACACACAGAGAGACCTATCGCAGGAAGAAGAAAGCCATATGCCATCGGTTTTGGAACGAAGCTCGTTTGGTGCACCAAACGGCCCCTGGGCTCTACGGGAGTGTCACGAGTGAAGATCTCATACTGAGAGTTTTCATATGGCTCAACCAGAGGGGTTTATAGCACAGGGTCAAGAACAAAAGGTTTGTAAGCTTCAAAAAATCTTTATGGTGTGAAAACAAGCTTCTAGATCTTGGAATATAAGATTTTATCTACGATCAAATCTTATGGCTTTGAACAGAATGTTGATGAGCCGTCAATTCTACCATAACGTTCTTATTTTATATGTTGACGATATTCTACTCATTGGGAATGAAGTAGGTTACCTAAACTGACATCAAAGAAATGTCTATAACGCAGTTCCAAATGAAAGATTTAGGAAATGGCGCAGTGTTCTCGAGATCAGATTATTTGGACCACAAGAACAATAACACTAGCCATATCTCAAGCAACTTATATAGACAAAAATGTTGTCTAGGTATAAGATGCAGAATTCCAAAAAGGTCTGTTACCTTACAGTATGGAAATCATTTGTCAAAGGATCAATGTCTCCTAAGACACCTCAAGAGGTTGAGGATATGAGGCGCATTCCCTATGCTTCCGCAGTAGGGAGCCTGGTGTATGCAATGTTATGTACTAGACCTGACATATGCTACGCAATAGGGATAGTTAGTAGGTATCAGTCCAATCCTGGATATGATCATTGGACTACCGTTAATAATATCCTCAAGTTACTTAGGAGAAAGAGGAACTACATGCTCGTGTTAATGGTACTAAGGATTTGATCCTTACTGGATACACTGACTCTGATTTTCCAAAACCCGATAAAGATGCAAGAAATCCTGACATAGGATCAGTGTTCATTCTAAATGGAGGAGCAGTAGTATGGAGAAGTGTGAAGCAAAATTGTATTCCGGACTCCACAATGGAAGCTGAATACGTAGCTGCATGTGAAGTAACAAAGGAAGCAGTATGGTTGAGGAAATTCTTGACAGATTTGGAAGTCGTTCCAAATATGCATCTGCCTATCACCCTATATTGTGATAATAGTGGGGCAATTGCAAATTCAAGAGAACCAAAAAGCCACAAGCGCGGCAAGCATATTGCGTGCAAATACCATCTGATCCGGGAGATTGTACATCGTGGAGACATTGTAGTAACCCAAATATCTTCTGAGCAAAACATTGTTGATCCTTTTATAAAGGTCCTCATGGCTAAAGTGTTTGAAGGTCACCTACAGAGTCTATGCCTATGAAGTTTGTAAACTAGGACAAATGGGACAACTTTTGGGTATATGCCCTAGTTTATTGTACTCATATGTTTATTGAACTCATATGTTTCTCATTTAAATTCAACATTGTGATACTTCACTAGAAGTTTTAGTCCAACTGGGAGTTTGTTGGATTTAAACTCGTAGTTTGTAAATTAATAAACATATTCTGTTTTGTTTTTTGATAAAATTGTTATTGAAATTGTAATCTTGAATCCAGTAAACTAAGGTCCTGAGGTTGTTTAGTGTAGTTTGAACTTTATGTAGTGACATAAATGTGGATCAAGTTCAAATATATAGCCAAAATGGTCTATAGTATATGAATAAGATTGGGTGTCTTATTCTGAGGACACTATAGATGCGACCCATTTTGTAGTTAGTACAAACGATGTGATCCTAAATCGTTCATGTGAAGGCATGAAAGTGGGGGCATCCTATGTAAAGAGTTTACATAAGACTGAACCATGAAATAGTCACTTTTTACGTTCTAAATGTCATTTTATGTATAAAACTGATTATTTTGTTAATTGATGACCTAGGTAACTTAATCTTAATCTGAGCTAACTATGAACTCTTGTTCACTCGAAATAATCCTTTGATCTGCATAGGTGAGGGCAGCTCATTATCGCTGGCCCAATAAGCCTCCCATTTCAGGGGTAAGATCAGGTGGATAGCTAGAAACATAGGGTGCAAGACGGAATTCATTCCTACCCGTTATAGGGATAGTAGATAGGTTGTTTCCTTTAGTACTGAATCCAGGTCTTGAACAAGGGGCCCCACCCTCTCCTTGGCCCGAGAGGGGTTCGGTTTATAGGTTAGATCTTAAACCAATTGTTCATTAAAGGATCAGTGGAACTTAAGGAATAAGATGTAGGTGTAACACCCCGCATATGTTTTTTAGTAATAATGTAATTTCAGTAACTTTATTATTTAGAATTTCAGTAATTGTTATTAGTTGGAGGGAATTTTTGGAATTTTGGACTTCAAGTGTAAGTGCGGGAATTTAATTGTTGGTGTGAAATTATTCAAATTGGAAATTAATGGAAAAAATTAATTTTCTTTTGAAAAGGAAAGGAATTTAATAGTATAAAACGGAAATGAATTAAATGTAATTATATTTATTTCCTTTTTTTTATTATTATTATTATTATTATTTTTTATAAAAATTCAANTGAAAGGTTTAAGTGAAGCATCTTATGTCCCAAGTACCTCCCACTGAATGTTCTACCTAGGGATTCATTAACCTAGACAATCCGACTACTGATTTTAGTCAAAGTCGTCTTTTTAAACTCTGCTCATAAACAACATTTGTCTATGAAATATGAACAAGTTCACGTAGTCGCATTTAAACACTTTAATGGATTATCCTTAACTATCTAATTCACCTTTCCAGGTAAGTTCCCAAGTAGGGGTGTTACGTTTCCGTCAATTTAAATGCCCTAGCCTAGACAAATCCCGCCTTAGACAAAAGGTCCCTTATAGATAGATTTGCTACACTTTAACCTTTTATTAGCCAATTTAATCCTATTAAACTCATTAAAAGATTAAAGCCTTAGGGTTGCTAATCATATTAGAACCGTGATCTTAGGTCTATGTTATCCAAGTTTTAAACACTTTAAAACCGTGAATTAAACCTAAGTGAGCATGCATGTCTTTCTTATTTCTTTTAGTTCTAATTTCTCTTTGACTTTTAGAAAGAAACAACTAAAACCATTGCACAAAACGAGGCATTTATAACATTTATAAAGCAACCTATGTGTCATGCTTCATGCAATTTCCAATCATTACTATATATAACTTTTATATAATGCATAACAACCAAGCAAACATGCTATCAATCACTCTTATACTATAACAATTATAATATAAAGATGATGCAGGTCAATGCTTTTTATGCATGCATAAATATAACTTTTATATTATATGATGCACGAGCATGCTCTTACATAATTAAAATCATGCTTCTCTAAATTATAACAATTACAATAAGGAGATGATGCATGACCACTACATAACCTAAGGTGGGATTTCCTATATGTACATACCATATGACATATAAAAAACATACGTCGCATGTAATAAATAAAGGATTAATGGACCGGGATGAGCCTTTACAAAAATCAGAATGAAAAATCCTATCTATTACATTTTTCATCGAGCAAACCGGTTCACGGGCGAACTGGGTCTTAAACCACCAGGAGTTCATCATCGTGTAGCAAACGCCGCAGGTAGATGACCGTTCAACGTGCACTAGATGATAGGAACATAATTAAACGATCGCGTAGACGACAACAAGGCTGCGAAGCCTGATCGTCTATGCGATCGCTTAGCGAGACGACAGGTAAATGATTTACNTTTCCGTCACTGGATCTATCGATTTGGGTAAGATTTCTACCTTTTGGGTTTGTTTTCGGTTGATTCTTGAATACTCATTACTTTTGGCATTAATTGGTTGATACCCATTGCATTTCAACTTTGGATTCAAGTTTGTGAAGGTATTGAGGTGTTGTTCAGTGAAGTTGGAGTTTGTTTTAGCGAGTTTTGGTAAGTTTTATGCTTTGATTTACCCTCTTGTGGATTAGTTTTGGTTGTTGAGAAATTTTGGTAAAGCCATTTGGAAGTGATTTTTTTGAAGAAGCTACATATGGATAATTTATTTGAGACATTGGTAGTGAAGTATGTATTTGATTCAAGCTTTAATCATGTAAGCCTAATTTCAAATTATGATTAGGGGGTTGATTCAAGAATTTCATTCAAGATAAGAAGAGTTTGGTTTGCTAATTATTTGGGCTTAAAATTGGAGGTTTGGAAGGTGAATTCGAATTGGACCACACCTTAGGTAAGGTTATCTGGAAATATTTTGTAATATTTGGGTGTTTAGAATTTGGCCTTAACTATTAATTTTAAAGCTTGGTTTATGTTTAGGCTTGGATAAGGATTCAAGAGTTTCACAAAGATTCAATTGCTTTTTAGTTTGACCTAATATCAAGGTAAGTAATCTTACTACTGGAATTGCCCACGAGCCAGGCATTAGATGTATGCTAGTATGATAAATGAATGTTATGGCAGAATGGCAGTATGATAGACTGATGGTATAATATGACCAAAGTATGTTCTGGTACGAGATCTGAAATATTTAGTTGTGCACATAGACACTTGAATGCTAGTATAAGATGGTATGTGATTCCTTATGGTTGTATTTGATCTGATAATGTTGAGGTATACATGTATGTTGTAGAACCATGATGTTAAGGTATATTTGTATGTTGTAGAGCCATAAGGTTGAGGTTTATATGTATGTCATAGATTCGTATAGTGATGATTATGATGTTGAGACTGTGCAAGTGTTCTTACTGATTAGTTAGATGCCCATTAGATTTTGTGTTTCCTTCGGGATTCACCAGTTTGTGTCTCCTTCAGGATTCACCAGAGGTAATGGGCATACTTAACTACAGTAGGATAGAACTCAGTCTTCTTTTTGTTTCATGTGTACATGTGTCCCATGAGGACTAGACCAGTTTATAATTTTCACTAGAGGTAGGTATCTAGAGGACATAGATGCCTAGCCTGACCCCAGTAGTGGGGTTACTTACTCAGTGTTTTATACTCATTCTTTATCATGTTATTGTTTCAGGTAAAGGTAGAGATGCACCGGCAATGGACAAGCGGAATTCGTGATCGAGCCACTGGGACTAGTTTTTACACTTCCACATCATGAAATTTAGGGTTCTTTTCATGTTTCTCTTAACTTTTAATTTTGATGTTTAAAACTTACTTTTAAGAATCATTTTTCATACTTATTTACTATTCTTTATGATTTCTAGGTACCCTACTATTATTTTAACATTTGAATTTAATGAAAGTCTTTTGAACTTACCTTATTTAATTAGTATTTATTTCGCCATAACAAAGTGTCATTTTGAGTTCCATGCATGCATGTATTTAGTAACGGCCTAACTTAAGTCCTAGGGGGTCGGGTCATTACAGTAGTCTTGGGGGTAAAACGGTTTTTATGAACCAGCTGAGATTACGAACAACCTGTGAAGGATTAGCTTACTAATCATGGTTATATCAAATGGACANAATTAAACGATCGCGTAGACGACAACAAGGCTGCGAAGCCTGATCGTCTATGCGATCGCTTAGCGAGACGACAGGTAAATGATTTACCTTACATTACTAAGCAATCATTTAGTTAGTTACTAAGCGGTGAAGCTTGCTGACCTAAACAATCGTCCAGTGTGCGCGTGCATTAAACGATCCACGAGCATCTCATCGTCTAGACGATCCGATACTCTGCGATTATATACCCAAGCATCAAAACGATATGATCAACTCTTGATCGCATACCCCATCGTTTAACCGTTGCATTCAACAACGATTGCATACTCCATCGTCTTTACGATGCGATCAACAGCGATCGCGTACCCCATCTTCTGCATGATGCGATCAACCCTAGATTGCCTCCTTCGATCGTTTAGCCGAAGAAGGACTATCACATAGGCTCTCCTAAACGATCGTATAGTGTGCCGATTTTGGGAACGGAGCTCTTTTGATGCCCCAGACGGCCCCTGGGGCCTCGCGGGGGTGCCGTGATGCCCTGCAGGGGTGCCGCGATGCCCTGCAGGGGTGTCGCGGAGCCTCGTTGGCATGTTGCAAGGCCATACTGGATGTTGGGAGGCCCCGTTGGGGTGTCGCGAGGCTGCACGAGGCCCAATTTTTGTGTGTGAACCTTCCAGCACGAAAAAGTGCAAAAATGGACCTAAGGGTTAAGAACTTTGAAAAAAAGCCGTGTGCTAGACGGTTTTGGGAACGGAGCTCGTTTGGTGCCCCAAACGGCCCCCGGGGCCCAATTTTTGTTCGCGAACCTTCCGGCGCGACAATGCACGAAAACAAACCCAGGGGTTAATAACTATGAAAAAAAAAGTCGTGTGCTAGACAATTTTTGAAACGGAGCTCATTTGGTCCTCCAAACGGCCCCCGAGGCCTTGTGGGCTGCTTCGGGGCACAATTTTTCTACGTAAACCTTCTGGAGCGAAAAAGCGCGAAAATGGACCCTAGGGTTAAAACGATGAAAAAAAGCTGTGTGCCAGACGGTTTTGAGTACAGAGCTCGTTTGGTGCCCGAAATGGCCCTCGAGGCCCCGGGGCCCAATTTTTGTGCAAGAACCTTTCGAAGCGAAAAAAAAGCAAAAACGGACCCAAGGGTTAAGAAGTATGAAAAAAAGTCGTGTGCCAGACGGTTTTGAGAACAGAGTTTGTTTGGTGCCCCAAACGGCCCCCGAGGCTCTGCGAGGTATCAAGAGGCCCCACGGGGGTGTTGCGAGGCCTCGTTAGAGTGTCATGAGGCCTCGCTAGGGTGTCGTGGGGCTGCCACGGTGCCCAATTTTTTTGCGCGAAACTTCCAGCACAAAAAAAGCACAAAAATATACCCAGGGTTTAAGAACTATAAAAAAATCCGTGTGCCTGAAAATTTTGGGAACGGAGCTCGTTTGGTGCCCCAAAGGCCCCTGGGGCCCAATTTTTGTGCGAGAACCTTCCGGCGCGAAAATGTGCGAAAACAGACCCAGGGGTTAAGAACTATGAAAAAAAGCCGTGTGCCAGACAGTTTTTGGAAGGGAGCTCGTTCGGTGCCCCAAATGGTGCCTAGGGCCTCGCAGGCTACCCCATGGCTCAATGTTTGTGCATGAACCTTCCGGAGCGAACAAACGCGAAAATGGACACAGGGGTTAAGAATGATGAAAAAAGCCATTTGCCAGACGGTTTTGGGAACGGAGCTTGTTTGATTCCCCAAACGGGCCCCGGGGCCAAATTTTTGTGCACGAACCTTCTGGCACGAAAGAGCGCAAAACGAATCCAAGGGTTAAGAACTATGAAACAAAGTCGTGTGCCAGACGGTTTTGGGAACGAAGCTCGTTTGTTGCCCCAAATGGCCCTCGGGGCCCCAGGACCCAATTTTTGTACGCGAACCTTCCGGCACCGGGGCCCCGAGGGCTCACTTTTTAGCGACACCCAGACGAACTTCCCGTTCCCCACATAACCATTTGGCAGCACGCACTTTTTTCATAGTTTCTTAATCTCTCTTACGGTCCGTTTTTTCAACTTTTTCGTGGCCGGATAGGTTCATGCCAGTTCCGAAGGTTCGTTCGCACAAAAATTGGGCCCCTTGGGGTACCCGTCTTCTCGGGGCACCAAACGAGCGTTTCGTAATCTAAAATCTTGTCTAGCACATGACTTTTTACTTTCACCTACGTTTTAACTCTGAGGTTACCGAGTTTTCCCGCCGCTTTTCGTGTCGATTAAGGTTTTGATGCGTCAAATTGGGCGTCGTGGCAGCCACTCTCGACAACCTCAGCAAGACGCCTTTGCAACACCTGCCGTGGGAGCCCCACGACACCTCTCTCGCATCTGAGAACTCCCGGGAGTCTTCGTTTGGTAAGCCACTGAACGACTCGTTTCCCATTACAATCGCAATTCAATGCACAGGAACTCGGCTTATTTCTTATCTCATAGTTCTTTAACTCTCCTTGCGTTCCGTTTTCAACGCATTTTCATGCAGGAACAGATCTTCGCTTGTACACAAAAATTGGTCCCCAGGGCCCTAGGGGTCGTTTGGAGGCCACCAAACTAGCTCCATTTCTCAAAACCGTCTGGCACACACTTACTAATACTACATTATTATTTACGTGTCATGAATTCTGCTTTATTATATATTTAGAAATTCACATTTCATATCTTTTCTTGATTATATTTGGTTTACTTATACATTATTATCACGGCTTTTAATTTTCATTAGTATATTAACCCTCTGTGAATCACGTTTTCCCGCGCTGTTTTCTGGGCCTCGAGAGGTATCGTGCTTATCTTAATATATGGAGCCATGTGCAGACCCCGCAACACCCTAAACGATGGCCCTGCAGACACACTAGACGAGGACTCTCCACACACCTCAGTTGGGGCCTTGCGACACCCCGCGCGGCCCCGAGGGCGTTTGGGGCACTAAACGAGCTCTATTCCAAAACCGTTTGGCACACGACTTTTTTTCATCGTTTTTAACCCTGGGTACCGTTTTCACGCTTGTTCGTGCGGGAAGGTTCGCAACACAAAAATTGGGCCCCATGGCAGCCTCGCGACACCACGCGGGTCCTGCGACACCTCACGGGACCCTCGAGAGTGTTTGGGGCACCAAACGAGCTTTGTTTCCCAAACACCATCTGGCACACGGATTTTTTTTCATAGTTCTTAACCCCTAGGTCCGTTTTTTGCGCATTTTCGCGTCGGATATGCGTGCACAAAAATTGGGCCGCAGGGCTCAGAAGCTGTTTGGGGTGCAAAATGAGCTCTGTTCCACAAATGTCATGGCACATCTTTCCACAGGCTTTTTTTATACTTCCTAACCTCTGGGTTCCGTTTTTTGCGCTTCTTCGTGTTGGAAGAGTTTGCCGCAACAAAATTGGGCCCTGTGGCATCTTTCGACATCCCAGTGGGTTCCTCACGAACCCCAGAGAGGCCCAACGATAGCCTGCAGGGCTTTCATGACACCTGACACCCCTGTGGCCGCGAGGGCTGTTTGGGTCACCAAACGAGCTCCGTTCCCAAAACCATCTGGCACACGACCTTTTTTTCATAGTCCTTAACCCGTGGGTCCATTTTTGTGCTCTTTTGCGCCGGAAGGTTCGTGCACAAAATTATGGCCCGGGCCGTTTGGGGCCCAAACGACTTCCGTTCCCAAAACCGTCTAGTACATGGTTTTTTTTTCATCGTTCTTAAACCCCTTGTTTATTTTCGTGCTTTTCATGCTGAAAGGTTCGCACACAAAAATTGGGCTCCGTGGCCTGCCCAACGGGGCCTCACGACACCCAGCGAGGCCCCGCGGTTTTCTGTTTTGGCACCAAACGAGTTTCATTCTCAAACTTTCTGGCACACGACTTTTTTTTGTAGTTCTTAACCCTTGTAAGGTTTTTGTGCTTTTTCGTGCTGGAAGGTTTATGGACAAAAATTGGGCCCGAGGACACGACTTGTTTTCATCGTTCTTAACGCATGGCTCCATTTTCGCGTTTATCGCTCCTGAAGGTTTGCGCACAAAATTGGGGCCCTAGGGGCAACTCGCGGGCCGGGGACCGTTTGGGCACCTAAACAGCTCCGTTGTTAAAGCCGTCTGGCACACGACTTTTTTCTAACCCTTGGGGCCGTTTTTTGCTATTTCGCGCCAAAAGGTTCGTGCATAAAAAAATTGGCCTCGGGGCAACCAAACGAGCTCTGTTGCCAAAACCGTCTGGCACACGGCTTTTTTTCATCGTTCTTAACCCCTGGGTCAATTTCATGCTTTTTTCACTCCGGAAGGTTCGCGCACAAAAATTGGACCCCGAGGCAGCCCACGAGTTCCCGAGTGCCATTTGGGGCCCAAATGAGCTCCGTTCCAAAAACCGTCTAGTACATAGATTTTTCATACTTCTTAAACCCTGGGTCCATTTTCACTGTATTTTCGCAGCGAAAGGTTCGTGAACAAAAAATTGGGCACCGTGGCAACCCTGCAACAACCTGCGATGCCTGGGTGCCGTTTGGGACACAAAGAGCTCCGTTCCAAAACCATCTAGCACACGACTTTTTTTTTTTTTTTATCATTTTTAACCCTGGTCTGTTTTCTTGTATTTTCGCTCCAGAAGGTTCGCGCACAAAAATTTGGGCCCCAGGGCTGCCCGCAGGCCCCAGGGGCTGTTTGGGGTACCAAACGAGTCGCCGGTTCCAAATTACCGTTGACACATGGCTTTTTCATTGTTTTAACCCTGTGCGTTTTTTGAAGATTTTTGAGC
>NC_052360.1:23748372-23829466 GCF_009727055.1 Benincasa hispida
TGTAATTTTGTCAAAGACAAATTTGACCTAAAATCAATATTTTGACTTTTTATGATTTTTCTATGTTGACTAATTTTGACCTCCCGAGTATGAATCTGCATTCATTTTCTCGAAATTCAAATCACATTTGAATATAAGGTCGGTCAAAGTTTGACTTTTCAAATCAAAGTCAACTCTTTGACGTTTTACATCTTTGACCATTTTCATTATATCCGAGCTTTCGAATATGACGTATTCATATTCTTTGTAAATATTTGAATCATATTTATTTCATTAAAGTTGTATCTCTAATCTGAAAACCAACCACAATATCACATATAAACTTGTCGGTTTCTCTCTTTTTACCTAATTCGAACAATTCGAATCTATTCTATCATACTGTTCTAAGTTTATTTCATATGAGCTAGTAGGGAACTAATGGACCTACAGATCATGGGCTCAACAATTCGAGATTAACCGCGTAAAATCTCTCTCTTTTCTATTTTGCCCTTTGACTAAAGTTAGTGGGAAAATTCAAACTTTTGTTGGATAATTCCACTAACAAAATAGTAGGCTAGGTGTTGGTTATAGTGGAGACATTAAGCCCACTTAGATAGTGGATTCTAGGTGTTGGGTTTTTATGAATTGGTTTCATGCAATTTTTGCATAGCACTTTTCTATAAATATGGGTTTTGAATTTAGATTAAAAACTTTTGCAATTTTGCAAAAAATAGTTTTCAATCTTGGGCTAAAAATAAAAACCCAAACCCAACCTAAAATCTATCTTCTAATTCCATCTCTTTCTCTCTCTCGGGTTCTTCATCTATCGGGTCCCACAACCCGTTCTAAGTTCAGAGGATAGTAAGTCAACTCTAGTGGTGGTCCGGAAGAGTTCGGGCCAAGATTCAGCAAGGAAAAGCTATTTTCGGGAGCTTCAAAAGTAATTTTTAATTTATTGTTTTTTTCCTTCAATTGCATGCTTTTTTCCATTAAATTAAAAGCAATTAAAGTGTAATTACATCCTTATTCCGCTGTGTATGTCTTGTGTTCCATCAGCGGGGGTGTCACAAGACCTCGTTGGGGTGTCGCGGGGATGCCACGGGACCCAATTTTTGTGCTTGAACCTTCTGGCGTGAAAAGGCGCGAAAACGGACCTAGGGGTTAAGAACTATGAAAAAAAGTCGTGTGCCAGACGGTTTTGGGAATGGAGCTCGTTTGGTGTCCCAAACGGCGCCCGGGGTCACGGGGCCCAATTTTTGTGTGCTAACCTTCCGGCACGAAAAAGCGCAAAAACGGACCCAGGGTTTAAGAACTATGAAAAAATTTGTATGCCAGACGGTTTTTGGAACGAAGCTCGTTTGGTGCCCAAACGGCCCCCGGAGCCTCGCGAGGATGCCACAGGGCCTAAATTTTGTGCGCGAACCTTCCGGAGCGAAAAAGCGTGAAAACGAACCCAAGGGTTTAGAACTTTGAAAAAAAGCTGTGTGCTAGGCCATTTTGGGAACAGAGCTCGTTTGGTGCCCCAAATGGCCCCCGGGATCCAATTTTTGTGCACGAACCTTAGGCGCGAAATAGCGCAAAAACGGACCCAAGGGTTAAGAACTATGAAAAAATTCGTGTGCTAGACGGTTTTGGGAACGGAGCTCGTTTGGTGTCCCAAACGGCCCCCGAGCCCTGCGGGGGTGTCGCGAGGCCTCACAGGGGTGTTGTAGGGCCTCGCGAGGTCCTGCTGGGGTGTCGCAAGGCTGGCACGAGGCCCAATTTTTGTGTTCGAATCTTCCGACGCGAAAAAATGCGAAGACGGACCCAGGAGTAAGAACTATGAAAAAAGTCGTGTGTCAGACTTTGGCCGGGTCCAATTGGTTTGGTCCAAATCAATTTTGTTCATATTATTGAGCCTAGTTGGTTTGGGTTGGTCTGACTTAGTTTGGTTCACCTAATTATGTATTTGGGTTTGGGCAAACACATTCTATTCGGTACTACCACAAACAAGGTTATATTTTAGAAATTTATCCTACTTTGGCCATCTTGTTGTTTGAGTAAACGATAGGCTGGATTTGCATGCCGCCTTGCACAAACCGTAATGGCGATTCGTTCCGCTTGCGCTATCTTGCTTCGTGGAGTTCCAGCTGCCCAAATCTGCTTGCGCCCTGCAACCCCTGGTTGCCTCCACCAGCCAATCCTAGCTCCACCGTAGATACTATCGAACGACGACCTTGATCTGCGTTACCCTGAACCTCGATCTTTCGCTCACCGTTCATCGTGCACACCACTTAGATCTGCTCGTCTAAATCTCAGCAACCTCTCGCCTCTCACGGTTTGATTTCAGATCTCGTATTTTCAAGCTCATGGAGCCTTTGTTTTTCATTCATTGGTTTCAGCCTCTTTCATTCGTGAGTCTTTATTTCATTTTTAGATGTATCATTCGTGGGTCTCTGTTCTATTTTTAGTCTGCATTTGTGAGTCTCTGCTCTGTATATAGTCTATGTTCTATTTTCATATTTATATTTGTGGATCTTTATTGTCTAGAAGTTCTTCGTGTCTCCATTCTTCATGAGTCTTTGTTTCCAGCCTAGATCTATTGTGATTATATTTGAAAGTTTTCTTTTAGTTTTCGTAATCTGCCCACCTTGAGTTTGACCTAGTCGCTTCGAATTCACATAGTCACTTAATAAAACTCAAGTTGGTCATCGTTATACCACCTTGAATTTGAGGAGGGTGTTAACATAAATTATGGTTTATGGTTTATGTTTATAAATTGTCATTCTCCTGATTAGTATTTTCCTTCCTTGTATTTTTCTTTATTGTTTTCTTTGTGTGTATTTAGTCTATTTAGTCTTGTATTGGCCTTTTTGAAATGGAATATTGATTAATCTATTAAATTCACAAAACAATAATGAGGTTATTTGAATTTATGCTCCTAAAATCTTGTAATTAATGTTTTATTATTCAATAATTATTTAACAGTTATTTAATTTGATCATTCTTACTTGCAAATTACATTATTCCTTATGCGAAAATCCAAGAATGTTATTTATGTAATCCTTGAACGTTAAATAGTCGACATATGAGATGGTCATATTATTAAATAAAAATAAACTAATTTTAAAATGATTAGAGACTTATTAAAAAGAATTAAAAGTTAGGAGACCTATTAAATACAATATTAAAAACTCAAGAACTTATTAAATACAAAATTCAAAGTTTAGGATAATACAAAATTCAAAGTTTAGGATAATACAAAATTCAAAGTTTAGGAATGCCATGACCCAATAGACATAAATGTCTAATATGAATTTGAGTCGAACCTACCTTATTTATTATCATTATTATTATTTGACAATATGTAGGGTGGGAAATCAGACCTCTAACCTTAAATGTTGAAAGCATAAGTTTTGTGTCAGTTATGCTCATTTTGGCGAATAGGACCTACCTTATATTTTCGAGAGGATAAAATGGTGAATCTCTTTTTTTTTTTTTTCTGAGAAAAGAATCAAATACAATCAAGCCATCTCACCCCCAACAAACTCGGAAAGCCACGGGGAACAGTATCAATCCAACGACACGAAGACAAACCATTAAATGCATGGGCCGCCAAAGAATGGGCCACCATATTATAAGATCTAGGAGCAAAATCAAACCCCGCCACACTAATCACTCATCAAATTATAAATTGCAGCATATATGACAACAAAAGAAGATAAGACAACGCTCAAAGACTGTATTTTCTTCACCACAATCTCGGCATCGGACTCCACCCGCAGGGACGAAAAATCCAACTCCTCCGCAATCCTCAACCCATACAACAACAACAAAGCCTCTCCCGCTTCTGCCTCCATCGAACCCATAATAAACTTCGATTGCGCTGCCACCACCTCCCCCTTGGAGTTTACGATGACTGAACCCAAACCAACACCCAATTTATGTGGGTGACATGTCACATCCATGTTTAGTTTCAGGAGCCCAGCACCGACGCCCATCCCCACCGCCTTTCGACTGCCTCATAACATCAGAAACAACCTCCACAACCTTCACACCCTTGCCGTACGCATTGACGGCCGCCCTCTCGAAACAAAGCTCCCGCCAATTGATCTTCTAATATCAGCCATGAACCCCAAAATCCACTCAGATTTGATTGCCATAGATGCCACCACCAGCCTATGAGCAACCTGGTTTCTGTCTTCCCATATTACTCAGCCCAACACACAAAAAATAAGGAAATCCTCACCCTCCAACACACTAGCAACACGAACCGACAAATCATCCATGGGAATCGACCTATTCACACCTCGCAAGACCCCAGGTAACATCTCCCATAAAATTTTGGCACGTTTACTCCCAAAAGTGAAATGAAACACATATTTGAACTCCCTTTTACAGCACAAACACCATTCATGAGTCATAACCTTTCGAATAAACAAGTTAGAATTAGAAGGCAATATGTTATGAAATTGACACCACATCAAAGGGATGTTTGCCTCACTAACCTGAGTTGAGTTGAGTTGGTATAATATACTAACTCATTGTTTTGTCTACCAACTTTAAATGGAATTAGTATATTTTACAATTCACCCC
Organism: Benincasa hispida; assembly: GCF_009727055.1. Lineage (NCBI taxonomy): Eukaryota > Viridiplantae > Streptophyta > Magnoliopsida > Cucurbitales > Cucurbitaceae > Benincasa > Benincasa hispida. The sequence goes on from NC_052360.1 coordinate 23,752,927, forward strand.
AACTCACCCAACTCTCCCTTCTTCTCATGTTTTCAATGGCTCCACTCATAACCCACCATCACACTCCGAGAACTAACAATTACATCCGATGACAACTCTGACGACTAACTTGGACTCCGACAACCACCTCCGATGACTAATTTCGGGCTCCAACAACCACCTTCGATGATAATTCCGATAATGAAAATCCAAACTCCGACAACCACCTCCGATGACAGCTTCGATGACCAACTCCAAGCTCCAACAACCTTCGCGCGACCAACTCTGACAACCAATTCTGGCCTCTAACAACCAACTCTGGCGACTCAACTCTGACAACCACTTTCACACTACCAACTCTAACGACCAATTAGCTTCGACAACAAACTCCGATGACCAACTCTGACAACCACCTTCGACTACAAACTCCAATAAAAATCGTCTTCGATGATCACCTTTGAGCGAGCAACTCCGACGGCCAACTTGAGGCTTCTGCAACTATCTTCAACGACAAACTCCGACAACCAACTCTAATACCACCTTCATGCGACTAACTTCGGACTCCGACTACAATCTCCAGTGAAAATCATATTAAATGATCAACTTCGACGACTCACCCGACCAACTCCCAATTTGCAAACCACCTCTAATGACAAACTTCGACAACTAACTTCAATATATCTTCATGTGACCAACTTCAGACTCCGACAACCATCTTCGACTACAAACTCTAGTAAAAATCATCTTCGATAATTAACTTGAACAACCACTTCCGACTAGTATAAGATTGATGACTATTAAAGTATGTTCTAGGATTGTTGATTATATAAAAAATATTATTTTATCTACATTAAGTGCAATATTTATATGTAATGAATTCACATAGGGGATTACATAGTCCGAGTTGGGTCGGATTGGAAGATTTTTGTGGACCAACCCAAAAATTTGGGTTGGCTAATAATGAACACTATTAGTTCTTTTTTGGAGGGTCAACCCAACCCAACCCAACCCAAAATTTCCGGGTTGGGCCGGGTTGGGTCACCGGTTCTGTNTATATATATATTCGGGTCGGGTCAATGGGGTAACCCGAGACCCAACCCGAATTTAATATTTTTTAACATTTTTAACCCAACCCAACCCAAAATAAAATCTAATCCAACCCAACCCGAGTTGGGTAGTTCAGGTTGGTCGGGTTACCGGGTTTTTTGAACACCCTTAAATTCACATATAAATGAGTGTTAAGAATATTTAGAAGGAAAGTAGGTATAAAGTTGAAAAATATGTTACATATATTAAAAAAAAATCATAAAATAAAAAAGATCCGGTAACATTTTCTAGCAAAAATTAGTGAAAAATAGATATTTGTTCTTTGATGATGCTCCAAATTTAGAAGAAATGAAAGTGAATTTGTTGAAAAAATATGGTGACATTCTATTGGTTGTTACGATGATGGGGATTTAATTTTTTTAAAAAAAATCATGACATAGTAAAAATATAAAGCAACAATAGAAAAAAAGAAAAGAAAATGTTTTAAAAATTAAAAGAAAAAAATTGTAATACATATTTTATTCAAATAAAGATGAATAGAATTATTGAATAAAAAAGTTTCAAAACAAAAAAAAGTAACATAAAAGCATATTATTTATAATTCAAAAAACTGCATTAGACTCAACTCTGCATCTCAAACACACATATGAACTTAGACCAATAACTTTGCACCCCAAATACAACCTATAAACTCCACAGATATATGAACTTTACAAACATATGAATTCTAGACATCCTATCTCAACTCAACGCTGCACCCAAACAATCCCAAAGATCTTAATTTTGTTTAGAAGATGAGAGCTCCAAACTTTGTTCCACCACCTCTTTGTTGCACAACCGTAAAGGGAGGAAGAACCCTCCTCGTCCGAAGAAGCCAAAACATATGCGCTGCAAGTGGAAAGTAAACCATTCATCGAATAATTCCACATCCAACAATCAAGGATGACGGTTCTACAAATAGGCATATATAGGATCACCCCTCATCTTCGGCAGAGAAAAAGCTCTCCAACTTAGGAACATCCCACATGCCAAACCCCAACATCACACTTCGCCACACATAAGAAGAAGAGCACCCCATCCCAGATGAAAGAAACTCGACCAAGTGAAAGTACTTTCCTTTGAACACCTAGCCAACAGAAAGGATGGATATTACAAGATCCTCTAAACCAGTTTGGCAAGGAGGGCTTGGTTGAATAGCTTCAGATTACGAAAGCCCAAACCCCCCGCCAGCTTAGGCTTACACAAAGTCTTCCAACTCAACCAATGCACTTCCCTCTTTACACACGAGGAACCCCACCAAGACGAAGCCATAGCCAAAGAAATGGCTGCACAAATTCCTTTAGGTATACAGATGCAAGACATGGCATACGTTGGCAGGGCTTGAGCCACAGCTTTTAGGAAGACCTCTTTCTCGCCAACAGACAGTAGATTTCCTTTCCACCTAGCAACGACCTTTTGAACTTTTTTCTTCAAAAGCTGAGGTCCCAACATTTATTTATGGACAAATGGGATGAGAGCCCCAAATCATTCGCCACCCGGACCTTCAGAATCTCACTTAAAACGACCTTTTGATATAAATTCACATCTGGGTTACACAAACATGGCTGATTTAGTGAAGTTTACACATCGGCCAGAGGCAAGCTCATAAACCTGCAAAATTTCCTTTGTTTTATAACAAGAAGAAGAGGAAGCTTTGCAGAATAGAAGACTATCATCAGCAAAGAACAAATGAGAAATAACAAGAGCATTTCTAGCCACTCTACACCCAAACAAATTTGATCTCAAACATTTAGCATTAATCATATTAGAAAGATTCTCAGCACAGAGAATAAAAAGATAGGGGGACAAAGGGTCTCCCTGTCAGATCACTCTTTGGGGATTGAAGCTCATCAAAGCTTGACCATTAATCATCACAAAGAAAGAAATTGTCATTATACAATCTAGAATAAGCAACCTATGTCTCAGTAAACCTCATTATCTGCATCAAACTCTTTAGAAAACTCCATTTCACTATGTCATATGTCTTACTCATATCAAGTTTGATGGCTGCCATTCCACCTTTTCCAAAGATATGGTGAATATATTCCTAATTGATCCTGACATTGTTAGATATCAACCTACCAGCTATAAAAGCACTTTGGGCCTCAGAGATTACATGAGGAAGCACAACCTTTAATCTATTTGCAAGAACCTTTTCCACAATCTTGTAAATATCATTACATAAGCTAATTGGTCGAAAGTCGGCCATCTTTTGGATAAGACTTCTTCAGGATTAAAACAATATGAGTGTGGTTGAACTTACCGACACTTCTCCATCTAACACCTCCAAACAATCCATCACCGTTTTCTCCTTCACAACATTCAAGTATTTTTTATAAAATAGCGCAGGAAAACCGTCAGGGCCAGTAGCCTTTGTCGGCCCCATTTGGAAGAGAGTTATCTTAATCTCCTCCTCTGTATACTCACTAAGTAACCATGCATTCATCTCCGCCGTTGCACTCTGAGGTATAAACTGTTGGGATTTATGTCCGTCGTACTCTATAAATTTGTAAACAAATTATTGAATAAATATAATATTATTTATTTGAAATAGATAAAAGTATTATTCATTTTCTGCATAACTCAAATCCAATAAACTAATATCCGAGGTTATTTAATATAAAATTGAATAATATGTGGCTGACATACAAGTGGATTGTGTTCAAGGAATAACCTAAAAGTTCTATAGTGAAGAGAATGAAATTCTCGCATCGGAAGCGAGTGATCGCATTTATGTCTTAGAATTTCATCTTGGAACTTGAAATTAAACAAAGAATTATAGAAACATGGATAAACATTCAACCTTAAGCATGCATTTCTACTGCAAATTATAGAGAGGAAAGGGGTGGAGATATACTTACCCTTGAAGAACCTTGTCGAATTCCTCTTTGACTGCAAGATCACGAACAAGATCTCCTTCTCACGAACACTGCTCCACAGTAAGACCTCGAACATAACAACGAGGACACCATCACAATGATTACCTTGTTATTCTCAAGGTGAAAATCAAGGAGAGTTGTGGGTTTCTTTGGTTAATTTTGGTGAAAGGGAGAAGAGGGTTCTAAGAAAGAATTTGACAGAGGAAGGAGATGAAGGAAAAGAGAATTTCTATCAATCAAGATGACCTTCACGTATGAATCCCATCCCTCCTCCGTCCGTCAATCCATATGAAAGATGAGTGACGGAGTTATCAAATAACTCTCTACATCCATTGTGAAATACTATTAAATTTAAATTATGATTATATTAACTAATTTAATATAATCAAATTTAAATTATATATTATATTCCATATAATATACAACATATAGTTTATTATATCACATTTAAAATAACCTATAGTTTATATATGAATCATATTCATATAATTAATATTTGAATCATATTCAAATATTTATTTCTCTCATTAAACTTTATATTATAATGTATCAACATACATTATATTAATTGTATCTCATATAATTAATCCCTTTAATTAATTTGAACAATTCAAATTAATCCAAAATTAATTGATTCTCATTAATCCATATTGAGTTAACAAGAGACCTTATGGATCTATAATTTAGAAGCTCCAATGATACAGGATTAATTAATTAAACTCTTTAATTTATTAATCCTCACTTATTAACCGACGATCGCTCCAGTAAAGACTGACCGTTGCATTCTTCGTACTATAAATATATTTTTGTATCCATTGGATATAACCAATCAACTAGGTGTTGACCCTTTGTAAGAGTATATCAGCATGTAGCGGAAGCAACAAGGATCAATACACACTCTAATTCATTAATTTTGGCAGAAACTAAAGCATGCTCATCAATTACAAGAGAGTTTAAAGTCATACCTTTGAAGAACTCCTTAAGATCTTGATTCTCAGTTATTGTCTTCTCCGAAACTTGTTGTGAACCACCTCAAAATCTTCCCCACTATCCTCTTGGAGTTTTAGAATGAGTTGTGGGACTCAAGAACAACTTGAATAAAAGGAAACTTCGAGAGAAGCTCATTGCTACTACCACTTGAAGAACAATTTCTTCAATCCAAATTTTTCTGTAAAAACTCTTTAAATGTATGTCTCAATTCCACTCCAATCTTTTCTATTTATTGCAGGCTATCATACAAAGAAGATGGTTGCATGAGATGCAGCTTATGCTTGGAATTATTGAAGCAAATGTAAATGGGTTTTGTGTGAGCTAGTCGAAGATGGTAATGGGGAAATCCAAATTTCCATTTTGTGTTGATTTTCTTATTTTTCAAAATTTCATCAAATGATTTCAAACACCAATTTGATTTTAAAATTGAAAATATTATTAGTCTTGTAAAATTAATTTCATAATAAAATTAATAAATAACTGTAGGAATGTATCAGCAACAGCGGAAGCAATAAGGATCATCTAAGCACTCTAATTCATTAATTTTGGCAAAATATAAAGCATGCTCTTGCAAAAAAACAAGTGAGTTTCATGACATACCTCTTGTAGAACTTCTTCAAAGCTTGTTCTCCAGCTGCAATCTTTTCCAAATCTTGTTGCAAACCACCTCAAAATCTTCTCCACTATTCTCTTGGTGCTCTAGATTGAGTTGTGGGACTCAAAACAAGCTTGAATCAAGGGATGAAGGAGAATTGCTCACAGCAGCAATCTAGTTGAAGAACTCTTTCTTCAGCACGAATTTTCTTTAAAATTCTCTCTTGATTGCATGCTCGAAATTCACTCCAAACTCTTCCATATATTGCCGACCATCATGCAAGGAAGAGAGTTGCATAAGTTGCAACTCATGCTTGGATTAACACAAGGCAATGCTGATGGCTTTTATGAGCAACTAGGAGATGGATAATTGAAAACCAAGTTTTTCCATTTGTGTTTTGTTTTTCAAATTTTTCAATTTTATCAAAAATCAAAACTTAATTTTTTTTTTTAAAAAAATTGATTTTAGAAACTGAAAAATAAAATCAATTACATAAATTAATTTTTAAATAAAACTTAATTAATTTAATATCAAATATTAAATTAATTTAACACACATCCATCTTTATATATTTAAATCATATTTAAATATAAATTCTCCTATTCCGTTTAATTCTCAAATTAAACACATAATTATATCTCATATAATTAATAATTCTGGAACGTTTCAAATTAACTTATCACGTTATTCTAGAGCTGATCCATTACGAACTAGTAAGGGGACCTCGCGGNAACGATCTGAGATTAATTGGCTAAACTCATTAGACCAGATTAATCCTCATTCGTTAACTAATGGGTCACTCCACTAAAGCCCATATTTGTACTCCTCGGTATATTATGTCCACATAATTTAACCATAATCAACAAGTCAACCCTTCATAGGTTGTTTGTAATAACGGCTGGGTCAAATATCTGTTTTACCTCTGAGGTTACGTCTTATTCCTCAAGTTCCTACTGATCCTCCAATGAACAACTGGTTTATGATCCAAGCACTAAACCAAACTCTCTCAGCCTAGTGAAAGGGTGGGGTCCCTTGTTTAAGACCTGGATTTAGTACTTGAAAGAATAACCTTTCTCCTATTCCTAAATCGGGTAGAAGTAAACTCCGTCTTGTACCCTATGTCCTCAGCTATCTATTAGGTCTTACCCCTAAAATGGGAGTCTTATTGAACCGGCGTTGTTGAGCCAACCTTTAACTTTGCAAATCTAAGAGTAATCCCGAATAAACAGGAGTTTATAGTTAGCTCAGGATTAAGATTGAGTTACCTAGGTCATCTAGGTGAAATAGTCAATTTTATACAGTAAACAATATTATAAAGTAAAAGTGACTTATTTTTTTATCTGATCTTATGCAAACTCATAAGACGCCCTCACTTCTCATGTCTTAACATGTACGAGTTAGGATCACGTAGCACTTTACAATTTTTTGTAACAACTACAGAGTATACCGCATCCAATGGTGTTACCAGAATAAGGTACACAACCTTATTCATGTACCATATATCATTTTGGCTATTTACTCGAACCTGATCCACTTTTATGTCTCCACATAAAGTTCAAGTACTCATGCAATAGTCATGGGTCTTAGTTTATTAGATTTAGGTTTTCATACAATTTATGAAATCAATATTAAGTATATTGATTATAGAAAATGTTTATCATTTTACAAGCTGCGAATTTTAGGACATAAAACCCAACAATAATTATTTAAATAATTCAATTAATTCTAATTAATTTAATATCAAATATTAAATTAATTTTACACAAATCCACCTTCATATATTTAAATATAAATTTTCCTATTCCGTTTAATTCTAATTTGAACATTTCAAATTAACTTATCATGCTACTCTAAAGCTAATCCATTTACGAGCTAGTAGGAGGGACCTCCCGGACCTACAGATCATGGACTCCAATGATCTGAGATTAATTGGCTAAACTCATTATACCAAATTAACCCCCATTCGTTAACTAATGGGTCACTCCACTAAAACCCATAGTTGAACTCCCCTCACTGTAGATATATTATATCCACTTGATATAACCGCGATCAACAAGTCGATCCTTCACAGGTCGTTCGTAATCACAGCTGCGTCAAGATCACTGTTTTACCCCTTTAAATATATCTCGTTTATTAAGTTCCTATTGACCCTCTAATGAACAATTTTGATTCATAATACTTATGAATCAAGTCCTTTCTCTATCAAGAGAAGGCGGGGCCCTAATTGTTCAAGACCTGGAATCAGTACTTAAGAGAACAACCTATCTACGAACCCTAAATCAGGTAGGAGTGAATTTCATCTTGCAGGGCTATGTTCCCAGCTATTCATCCGGTCTTATCCCCAAAATGGAAAACTTATTGAGTAGTGTTGTTGGACTACTCTCACCCATGCAGATAAAAGGATAATCTCGAACAAAATAGGAGTTCATAGCTAGCTCAAGATTAAGATCGGGTTAACCTAGGTTACTTAAAATGAAATAGTCAGTTTTAACAGTAAACGGTCGTTATAAAGAAAAGTGACTATTTTATGGTCCAATCTATATGCAAACTCATTGCATAGGATGCCTCTACTCACATATCTCTACATGAATGATCTGTAGATCACATCATTTGTATTACCTACAAAATGGGTCGTATTCAATAGTGTTACCAGGATGAGATACCCAATTTCATCCATATACTTATTAGACCATTTAGGCTATATACTATTAACTTGATCCTGTTTATGTCACCATATAAAGTTAAAGTATTTACACTATAGCCATGGATATGTTTATTGGATTTTCATAATAGAATGCAAAATCAACAACTTTATCGAATAAGTTACTCAATAATATTTTATTGATAAATAGAATGTTTAACACGAACTGCGAGTTCTAGGACATTTCCAACATCCTTCACAAATTACTCGTAAGTACAGTTGGATCAAAATTACTGTTTTACCCCTATAGTTACATCTAACTTCTTAAGTACCACTGATCCCTCTAATGAACAATTATTCATAATCCCACCATAACTAGACCCTTTTATAGCCAGTGAGAGGGTGAGGCATCTCATTGTTCAAGACTCGAAACTAACCTTTAAGGGATTAATTTATCTACTTACCCTAACAAGAGGAAGAAGTGAATTCCTTCTTGTGTAGTCGTGTTCCCAACTCTCCACTCGGACAAACCCCAAAATGGTAGGCATATTGAGTCAGCAAAATTGGTAATTCTCACCCATGTAGACCAAAGGACCGCCCTCATAGATAGAAGTTCACAACTCACACAAGATTAAGGTCAAGTCACCTATGGTCATCCTAGTGAAATGTAAGTCTCTTCAAGTAAGATATTATAAAGAGAAACTAAACATTTCGTGGTCCAGTCTTATATAAACTCTTTGTATAAGATACCCCCACTCAATGTCTCCACATTGATGATCAGGATCAAATCATTTGTAACATTTGACAACAATTGTAACAACTACAAAGTGGGTTGTATCCGTAGTGTCACCAGGATAAGGTATCCAACCTTATCTATCTACTACAGACCTTTTAGCTTATCATTTAAACATGATCCACTTGTATGTCACCACATACATGTTTAAGCTACATCAAATAACCTTGGATCTTATTTATTGGTTTTGGGTTAATGCAACTAAATGTAAAATAAAATAATAACTTATTTTATTAAATAAATAACCTGTTTGTACAAATAAATTACAAACTATGAAACCACGAGATTTAAGACATCAATCTCAACATATAGTATATGGATAAGGTTGGGTACCTTATCCTGATAACACTATGGATATGAACCACTTTGTAAATGATACATATGTTGTAAGTGTTACAAACGACTTGTCCAAATCGTTCATGTGATAACATGTAAGTGGGGTTATCTGAAAACTTATAGCAATACAAGTTATTATATTTTTTTATTTAGAAGAATTAGGAAAAATTAAAGAAAAATGTATTAACTTAATATGAAATTCATACAGATAATTACACCTTGCATTCATGCATTACAAAACTCATAAATCTTATAAATTTTAAAATCTAATATCTTTGAATGCAGGAAGTAAAAAATTATCAAGGAAACAAAAGCTACAACCATGGACGCAAAGAAAGTGATCAGATCAATGCTCAACCTTGCACGCAGAGAACCACACATTAAGCAGACAACATGAAAGAAAATGACAAAACGTGTGGGCGATGGATGTCAAATCAAAATGTAAGTTGGTAGCTGATTTAAGATATTCACGACAAAGCCAATGAATTTGTGATGCGAGTAGTTGGCGCAGCAGGACATGGAATTAAATGCAAAGGTGTCAGAGAATCATTAGAAAGAGGCAAAGGAGCTTTCTTTTTTGACACCTATAAACAACCCATTAGAAAATGGCTAAGGGGCATCAGACTTCCCATCGAAAGATAGGTTGAATCTGCTCAAACTCCACCTCAATCCGCCATTATCACTCCTCCTTCAATTTTTTCTTTGAAGAATTCTAAGTGAGAACTCAGTCTACTTCTCTGAAAAAGGAGAAAGAGCTCCAGCATCACCATTACAACCACTATTAAAGCAGTCACCATACAAGCCAAAGGAAGCAAGAGATTGTGATCGATGACTTCACACTTTCATTCTCTACTCTTATCATTTTTACTTTTATTACTTACATTTGTATTAAGTCTTTTGAGATTTAAAAACTCATTCTTTTTAATATAAATATGATTTCCTCCACAATCCATCCATTCATGTCTATTCTCTCTTTCATCATGTGCAACTTGCTGGGATTTGTGCCTTAAAGCCTTGTAATTTATTAGTTGATTAATTTAATTATTAATAAGCAATATTAATTTATCCATTAGCAGAAAAAATTCAAGATTATTATATGTAATCTTGAATAGAATGTAGTTGACATACGAAATGGATTATGTTCAAAAAATAACTTAAAGGTCTATAGTATATGGATAAGGTTGGGTGCCTTATCCTGTGATACCATGGATACGACTCACTTTGTAATAGTTACAAATGGTTTTATCCAAACCGTTCATGTGAAGAAATGTGAATGAAGATATCCTATATAAAGAGTTTATATGAGATCAGACCACAAAATATTTAATCTCTCATTGTAAATTTGTTCATTGATGAGATTAATATTTCATAGGATGATCATGTATGGCTTGATCTTAATCCTAAGTGATTTATGAACTTCTGTTTATAAGGTTAGTCCTTTGATTTGCATGGGTGAGAGTGACCCAAATTGCCGACTCAATATACCTACCATTTTAAGGACTTGACTAAATGAGAAGCTGGAAACATAACTTTACAAGATAGAATTCACTCCTTCCTGCATAGGGTAAGTAGATGAGCAATTCCCTTAAATGATGATTTCAGATCTTGAACAAGGGGCCCCACCCTCTCATTGGCTCGAGCATGACTTATTTTGTGGTTGAATCATAAACAAATTATTTATTAGAAGAATTAGTGGTACTTAAGGAAAAGAGGTAATTACAAGGGTAAAATGGACATTTAACCCAGCTGTAATTATGAACAATTTGTGAAGGATTGACTTGCTTATACTAATTATATTCATGGACACAATCTGTCCTACAGTACATAAAATTTCAACTATGGGTCTATAGTAGTTTGTCTAGTAGTTAATGAATGAAGATTAATTTAATTACAGAGTTTAATAAATTAATCTTAGATCATTGGATCTTATAATCTGTAGATCCATAAGATCCCTTTGCTGCCTCACCACGGATCAACAAGGATCAAATATATTGAAAAAAAATTTAAATGTTCAAATTCTGTAGGAAAAATATTAATTGTATTGGATACAATTAATTACATATTTTATTATAAAGTTTATTTGAATTATAACATTATAATATGAAGAATTAATTTATTTGAATATGATTCAAATAATTAATTATTTATTTGGATGAGATCCATATAAATAAATAAATTACTAAATTTGAATAAGATTCGAATTAAATGGTTAATGGGAGAATTAATTTATTTGAATATGATTCAAATAATTAATTATTTATTTGGATGAGATCCATATAAATAAATAAATTACTAAATTTGAATAAGATTCGAATTAAATGGTTAATGGGAGAATTAATTTATTTGAATATGATTCAAATAAGTTCTTATTTGGATGAGATCCATGTAATTAAGTTATTTAATTTAAATAAGATTTGAATTAAATAATTGGAGGAAAAATTAATAATTAATTTGAATTAAATTCAAATAATTAATTATTTAATTTGGATGATATTCAAATTAAAGATTTTGTAAGAGATAAATATTTAAATATGATTTCAATATTTTAAACCATTTAATATGAGATATTATTCGGGTAGATATTTATTTAGATATTATTAAATATTTAAATTAAAAATCTCTGCAAAGGGTTATCCCAATAAAATTAGGAGTAACCTATAGAGTTCTATAAAGAGGGCTCCTGGGAGCCTTCATAGAACACACTCTCTAGAAGAATAATCTCTACGATTACTCTGAAACTTTTCCTTTAGAAATTCTCCCAATTTTCTTAAAAAATTCAAGGAAAATTCTTCTTCCTGCATAGGATAAGTAGATGAGTAGTTCCCGTAAGTATTGCCATGAATTATACATGATATTTACAAGGCACTATGCGATGATATGAGATTTATAAAGTATAGTTAACTCACATGAGTATTTTGTTATTATATTTGTAATAAATGTTTTAATGTCTTATATAAACCCTACTCCACTGTTGGTACTGAAGACATGGTAAGGTATCCAGATTTCAGTTACGCTAGGGACCCTTGATGCCAAAGGTATGGTTGAAGGAACTCTAAATGTAGAGAACCGATGAGCGGAAGCAGGTCGTTCAAAATCCCATTGTGAAAGAACAAGTACATTTACAATCAAACAAAACAGTTATGCATTGAGTATAAAATTACAGCATGCTTCAAAGGAACAAACAAGGGATCAAGTAAACATACCTTTGAAGAACTCTTTCTTCTAGTATTTTCTCGATCCAACACCAAAGCATCCAACAACATGAATGCAACACGAGCAATTCAGCAAGTCAACATGAACTGTCAAACCACGATCACAACCGAGTAAAACTCGATCTTCGACCCTCGAACAGAAATTCGACACTATCATGAGGCTACCTTGGTATTCTTGATGTGAGAATCCAGGAGATGTAGGCTTTATATGGATTTGGAAGAGGGAATGAGGAACTGGACGATCGAGTAAGTGGGAGAAGGAAGGAGTCTATTGTATAGATGAGTACTCAATCTTTTGGTAGCAAGTAATAATCGTATAGCAAACTCGATGTATCGTTTACTCTCTCTTCAAGCTATCTAATAACTTGATACTTTTTGCGCGTGGTTTCACAGAAAAAAAATGAAAACATTTTTCATCTTTTATCCATTAGTTGCCATAAACCTACTAAAACCATCCACTAAGGTGGTTATTGGAGAAAAACTAACAACAGTTATCTCATAATTAATTTTTTATAAATAAATATTATAACTAATTTATCATATTATATTTATAACCTTATAGTTTTTTGTGGTGGTGGTGTCCCAATTCTCCCAGAGTTTCGTAGTTTGTAAACTGTACACATTGTTATGAATAAATATAGAATTATTTTATTTTTGCATTTACTCATATCCAATAAACCAAAGCTCCATGGTTATTGTATGTAAACATAAGCATGTATATGAGATATACAAGTGGATTATGCCTTAAGTGATAACCTAAAATGTCAGTAGTATAAGGATTAAGGAGGAATACCTGATCCTGGTGACACTACGGATATGAACCCACTTTGTAGAGGTTTGCAAGTGTTGTGAACTACTACAGATGGTAGATCCTGACCATTCATGTGGCGACATACGAGCGGGGTGTCCTATACAAAGAGTTTTGTATAAGACTGGACCACGAGATGAATAGTCTTTTTATATAATGCCGTTAATACTTGAGACTTACATCTCACCTTAACGACCATAGATGACATGATCTTAATCCTGAGTGTTTTGGAACTTCCTGCTTTTAAGGACGTCCTTTGATTAGTATGGGTATGAGTGGCCCAGATTGCCAACTTAACAAGTCTACCTTTTGGGGGATTTGTCTAATTTGAGAGTTGGGAACTCAGTTACACAGAGATGAGATTCACTCATTTCCCGAAGCAGGGGTAAGTAGATAGATTGCTCTTTAAAGGCTGATTTCGGATCTTAAACATAGTGGGCCACAACTTCTCTTTGGAAGAGAGGACTCAGTCATAGTAGGACTATGACTTATGTTCATTATAGGGATCAGTGATGGTACTTAAGGAGTTAGATGTAACTACAGAGGCATAACGATAAATTGGCTCAGTTGTATTTACGGGCGATCTATTGAAGGGTTATCACCATATTGATTGGTTGATATGGACACAAAATATATCTGTAGTTAAGGAGAGTGCAGCTGTCAGTCTTTAGTGGAGTGCCCGACAACTTAAGTGGATCGTGAGATCCCGTGACTAAAGAGTTTAGTCAGTTTTCACATACCGTTGGAGCTTCATGCTACAGGTCTATAATGTCCCTTTGGTAGCTCAATGGATTCAAGTTGTCTTGGGGTTGATTTGAAATGTTCAAATTGGATAAGAGAAAATTCGATTTATATATGATATGATCGGTGTGATGTGTGAGATGCATCAAGTGTGAGGATTAATGTTAAATGAGATTTTACATTAAGTACCATTAAAATAGAAAAAGAAACTATGGTTTATATGTTTCATGAGATGGAATATTAAAACTATAGGTTATAAATTTATTAATTATGGTAAGTTGGTTATCATATATATTTATAATAATATTAATTATTGGATAATTATATCTTTTTCTCTAATAACCAATTGAGTGAGAGGTTATTGGTGGTTTTATGGTAACCGTGAGATAAAAGAAAAAAGTTTTCCTAAATTTGGAAGAGTTGTTTAATTCAAAAAGGAAGTCATGGAGATGTTTTAAATTGAAATGGTTTCACTAAATGATAGCTGCGAAAGAGACTAAACAATCGTGGAGTGACACTATACGATAGTTCACTCAGCTGGTCGTAGCTAAACAATCGCAGGGTATTATCTATATGATAGGCTGCCTTTTTCTACACGATTGTTGTTCCTCCGGTCTCTTCCTCTAACCAAGTCCACACAAGGCTCACACTTCTAGATTCTCACACCGAGAATAACAAGGTAACCATTATGGTGGTGTCCTCACTCAACTCGACTGAGTTCGAGGTTTTGGAGGCTGTTCGTTGGGTTCATGATCTTGGAGATCGTTGAGTTCATGTTTGCTGTTGATCGTGCTGTGTTGCGGTCATTCTGATCGAGCGTTCGTGATCAAGGGAGTTTGAAGAATGAGTCTTCATAGGTATACTCTATCCTTTGATCTTATCTAAAAGCATGTTGTAATTTCGTATTGTGCATGACCTGTAAGTTTCTGTTTCTTGTACTGTAATTGTTTATGTTCAATTTCGAATGGAATTTGGAACAATCATTCCGTTGCTCTAATCCTCATGTCTGATTTTCTTTAATTGGTATCAGAGCCAGGTTGTTCTGTTATTCCAATTTCACTTCTGTTTTTTAACTTCTTTTTCAATTGTGGTGGGTTTTCTTCATTGCGTTTAAAGGTTAAATGCGTTTATGGATGGCGTTGATGAATGTTTACAGGTTAATTGCCTTTGTTTAAAGCTTTCTTAAAGTTAAAAAGTGTTAATTTGTAAGGGCCCTTGTATTTTTGGGCATAATTAACAAGCAATCGAGTCTATAATTCAAAGTATTTGAGTTAGTTGAGTTGTTCGTGATGAAGTTTCGAAGCATGAAGATGCAGTTCTCAGCGAGGAAGAAGATCAAGAGTTGGTCGTATCATGTAGCCTAAGGTAAACGATCGTTGGGATTTAGCTAAACGATCGTGTAGATTTTTCTATGCGATCGTGTAGTAATGCTAAACGAAAAGGTAAAGTCTTTGCTCTATCGTGTAGCATTGGTTGCCCGATCGCATGGACGCTGGAGGTAAATGATCGAGTGGGATCATATGATACTCATCATTTAATAAAAGACGTGTGCACTAAACGATCATGTAGTTAGCATGCCTCATCTCATAGTTACTGACTATACGATCACGCGATATACGATACTTTGGTGCTCGCTCAGCAATCATTTAGACGATTGTGCTTCATCGCATCGTTGTCGTTTAGACTATCGTTTAAGGTTTGCGTTATGCGTTACGCGCTATACGATCGTGTACCTCATGCTTCATCGCAAAGTAAAAGGTACACGATCGTTTAGCTCAGGAAGCGTAGGTAAACGATTGAGTAAAGCATTTACTCTTTCATGTAGGCGATCACAAAGAAGTTGCTACACGATCAGTGGAGACGCAAACTTCAACCAGACGGTTCAAGACCCGATTCGCCTGTCTGAACCGGTGACTCTTTGCTATTTGTAATAGTTAGCTTTAGTTTTGAGGATTTAAGGCTAATTATCCCGGTTCATCATTTTTTTTAATATACATGAGATGTATGTGGTTTATATGCCATGGTGTATGACATATAGATTTGAAACCCACCTTAGGTTGTGCAATTATTCATGCATCATGTATTATAAGTGTTATAATATGTCATGATGAAATTATAAGAGAGCATGCGCATACATCATGAAATATAAGAGTTATATTTATGCATGCAGTAAACATATTCATGCATCATCTTTATAATAAGTGTTATAATATGGCATGATGAAATTACAAGAGAGCATGTACATACATCATGAAATATAAGAGTGATATTTATGCATGCAGTAAACATATTCATGCATCATCCTTATATTATAAGTGTTATAGTATAAGGGTAAATGGAAGCATATTTTGCTTGGTTCGTTGTTTGCTTGTATAAGTGTTATATAAAAGTAGCAATGAATGAACAGTGCATAGAGCATGACACTTAGGCTAAATTGTAAGCGTTATGAATGCCTTATATGTGTTTGCTTCGCGTTGTGGATGGTTTTGGTTGTTTTTGTTATAAGCGTTATAATTGAAATTAAAACTAAAATCAATAAGAAAGAGTTGTATGCAGACTTAAGTGAACTCATCTTTTAAAAGGGTTTTAAAATTGGATTGAGATAGACCTAAGTTCAAGGTTCTAATGGGATTAGCAACCTAAGTTTTAATCTTTTTAATCGGTTTAAATAGGATTAAATTGATTGGCATAAAAGATTAAAATTATTTTAAATCTATCTATAAGGGACCTTTTGTCTAAGGCAGGTTCTATCTAGGCTGGGGTACTTAAGTTGACAGAACGAAACACCCCTACTTGGGAACCTACCTATAAAGATGAATTAGATAAATTTTTTGCAAGCATGCGACAGTTGGTCAAAGACTCCGTTAAAGAGTTTAATGGATGATGATCAAAAGTTGTTCAACTATCCAAGGTAAATGTTACTCTTGGGAAAACCTAAAAGTCACTTAGTTAAAATTCTTAGCCGTGTTTTTTCTAAGTAAACTAAACCCTAGATTATAAAATACTCAATGGGAGGAAAAGATATATATGATATGTCAATGACTCCACTAACGTTTCTCCCTAAATGTTCACACCGTGAGATTCATGCTTGGCCTTGTGGTGCCCTGGGAGCATCCCCCTTCAGATGGTGTTTGCATGAGTCAATATCAAGGTGGACAGAGAAAGCATTTATAGTAAGTGGGTGAAGGGTGTGTGTCAACACGTCCTGCAGTCTCTTTCATTGGTTCGCATCGTGAGATCATTCTTGCACTCCCTCGTGGCATCCTTGGAGCATCCCCCTTCGGATGGGTTTTGTGCAGTTGGTCAATATCAAGGTGAACTTGGGTCACTTTAGTTTTTGTCCCAATCGGATTTTTTCCCTTTGGATTGGCTGCTTAGGGCGAAACTCTAGGGCCTAAAATGACGGGTCACACTTATAGGAAATTGTTAAGTAAGTTAATGATTTCTTGACCAAATCAATGATGGCTAGTCGTTATAGGAGCAAGAGTTATTCTGGTATTAATAGTTGGTTGAGAATGTCTCAATTCAGAGGATGGATAAATTGACCACCCTTCGGCGGCTTTTGTCCTAAACCTTTGGAGTGTCATTATGAAATTAGATGTCACACAAGCTTCATGTTAGTTTTGCTAAACGATATTGGGTGTTGTATGTTTTTCAACAAGTATTTGCTTAAAACCTAATGTAGGTCAATGTGTTTTTGTTTTCAGCAACAAGTTTGTTTTTCTGTTAAATGCCTTTAGTTTGACCAATTTCATACAGTGGAAAGAGTCTTGTAAAATGTACTTCATGGTAAACGACCTCGAGTTTGTCATGGTTGAGTAATGTCCTCAAGTCCCGACCCTTGATGCACCACGAAGTGTTTGTAATGAATATGAGATATGGATGAAGGCTAATTCATTGGCCCGACTTCACATTTTGTCTAGCATACCTGATGTTTTGGTCAAAAGGGTTGAGAACATGGTCATTACACAAGAGATCATGGACTTGCTGCAAGATTTGTTTGAACATCAACTCTTACTTTTTTAGCATAGAGGGATGGATGACAAAGATACCAGTAGTGTTAGTTCCTAAGTCAATCTCCATGAAGTGAAAGCAAGTATTGCTGACTCTGTTAAAGTTCATAGAAGAGAAGTGTTCTCTGAAATGGAACTTGAAGCTTATTTTGGTTTTAATACTGATCCCACTACTCTCCAAAAGAGGAGGAAGTCTAAAGAAAGTAAATGTGATTTATTGGTTATAGAGACGTGTTTGGTAGAGAATGATGATTCTGCCTGGATCCTTGATTCGAGTGCTACTAATCACGTCAGTTCCTCTTACCAAGGATTTAGTTCCTGGTAAATGTTACCACAGGGAGAGATGGCTCTTCAAGTCGATACCGGTGAGGTTGTTTTAGCTGTTGCTGTAGGCAGACTGAAGTTATTTTTAGACAAGAAATGTTATCTGTTACTGGATAATGTTTTCATAGTTCCTTATATCAAGAGGAACTTAATCTCAGTTTCTTGTCTCATTGAACAAGGTTATACCGTCTCCTTTTCTGAGAGTAAAGTGTTTATTTTCAAGAATGGTATGGAGATTGGTTTTGGTTCAATGGAAAGTAACTTATATATACTAAGGTCGTTAGTCATAAAAGCCTTGTTTAATACTGAAATGTTTAGTACGGCGACAACAACTAAAAGACCAAAGGTTTCTCCTAAGGAAAATGCCCATCTTTGGCATCTAAGGTTAGGTCACATCAACCTCAATAGGATTGAGTAGTTGGTGAAATGTGGACTTTTAAAGAGTTTAGAAGAAAACTCCTTGCCGATGTGTGAATCATGCATCGAAGGCAAGATGACCAAACGACCTTTTGCTGGAAAAGATTGTTGGAATGGTACCAGCACGTAGCAGAAGCGACGAGGATCGATAAGCACTCTAATTGATTAATTTTGGCAGAAATGAAAGCATGCTCAAGCAGGATTTAATGGGTTTCAAGACATACCTTTGAAATCTCGATTTCCAGCTGCTAATTCCTCCAAATATTTGTGTAGACCACCACAAGATCTTCTCTACTATTCTTTTGGTGCTCTAGATTGAGTTGTGGGACTTAAAATAAGTTGAAATCAAAGGAAAGTTGGATAATGCTCACAGCAGCAACCCAATGAAGAACACCTTCTTCTACCTGAATTTTCAACTAAAATTCTATCAGTCACATTTACTTCAACTTCACTCCAATCTCTTCAATATATTGCAGACTATCATGCAAAGAGATTTGTTGCATGGGATGCAGCTCATGCTTGGAATAAATGAAGCTTGAAGATGGTGGATTCTTTGTGAGCTAGTTGAAGATGAAGTTGAAGAATCACATTTTTCTTTTTGTGTAATTTCTATTTCCAAAATTCAATTTTGATTTTAGAATCATAATTGATTTCTAAAATTAAATTTTATTGATTTTACAAATCAATTTCATAAATTAATTTTCTAATGAAATTAATAAATAATTATTTAAACAATTTAAATAATTCTAATTAATTTAATATCCAATATTAAATTAATTTTACACAAATCCATCTTCATATATTTAAATCATATTTAAATATATATTCTCCAATTTTGTTTGATTCTAATTTGAACGTTTCAAATTAACTTATCACACTACTCTAGAGCTAATCCATTTCTGAGCTAGTAGGGGGACCTCTTGGACCTACAAATCATGGGCTCCAACGATCCAAGATTAATCAGCTAAACTCATGAGACCGATCTAACCCCCATTCGTTAACTAATGGGTCACTTCACTAAAGCCCATAGTTGAACTCCCCTCACTGTAGATATATTATGTCCACTCAATATAACCATGATTAGTAAGTCAACCCTTCACAGGTTGTTCGTAATAATGGCTAGGTCGAATCTTTGTTTTACCCCTGAAATTACCTATTGTTCCTTAAGTCCTCACTGATCCCCTAATGAACAATTATTTTGTGATCCAATCAACAAAACTGAGTCTCTCTTGGGCCCGTGAGAGGGCGGGACCCCTTGTTCAAGACCCAGAATCAGCACTTAAGGGAACAACCTCTCTACTATCCCTAAAAGCGGGTAGGAAGGGGTTTCATCTTGCACCCTATGCCCCCAACTATCTATCTGGTCTTACCCCTGAAATGGGAGTTTTATTGAGTCGGCGCTGTTGAGCCAACCCTCACCTATGCAAATCTAAGGATAATCCCAAATAAACAGGAGTTCATAGTTAGCTCAAGATTAAGGTCAAGTTACTTAGGCCATCACTTTGAAATAGTCAGTCTTAAACAGTAAACAGCGTTATAAAGTAAGAGTGACTGATTTCGTGATCAATCTTGTACAAAACCTTTTGCACAAGGACACCCCCACTTCTCATGTCCCAACATGAACGAATTATGATCACTTCATTTGTAGCACTTTACAATTCTTTGTCACAACTACAGAGTAGGCCGCATCCAATAGTGTTACCAGAATAAGGTACCCAACCTTATTCATATACTATAGATCATTTTAACTATTTATTGAACCTAATCCACCTTTATGTCTCCACATAAGTTCAGTACTTATCCAATAGTCAAGGGACTTTCAGGTTTATTGGATTTCTCATAAGCAAAATATTTATTCAATAACCGTATTGAATTTCCAGAATAAGTTCTATTGTTTACATACCACGAGTTTTAGGACATGAAACCCAAAAAAGGTTACAGAGCTAAGAAAGCCTTGGAGCTTGTACATTCAGACCTCTGTGGTTCGATGAGTGTTAGAGCTCGAGGTGGGTATAAATATTTCATCTCTTTCATAGATGATTATTCAAGGTACGGGTATCTACACTTAATGCAACGTAAGTCTGAAGCCCTTGACAAGTTCAAAGAGTATAAGGTTGAAGTTGAAAACTTGTTAGGTAAGAAAATAAAACACTACGATCTGATCATGGTGGAGAGTATATGGACCTCAAATTCCAAAACTATATGATAGAACATGGAATTACGTCCCAACTCTCGACCCCAGGTACACCTCAGTAGAATGGTGTATCAGAAAGGAGAAACAAAACCTTGTTGGACATGGTTTGGTCTATGATGAGTTATGCTCATCCTCCACACTTGTTTTGGGGTTTTGTAGTGGAAACTGCATGTTATATTCTGAACAACATTCCCTCGAAAAGTTTTATGAAACACCTTTTGGGTTGTGGAGAGGTCGTAAAGGTAGTTTACGCCACTTCAGATTTGGGGGTGTCCGGCCCACGTGCTTGTGACTAACCCAATGAAGTTGGAACCGCGTTCGAAAGTATGCCTTTTTGTAGGCTACCCCAGGGAAACGAGGGGTGGATACTTCTATGATCCGAGTGAGAATAAAGTGTTTGCTTCTACAAATGCTATCTTCTTGGAAGAAGACCACATTAAGGATCATAAGCCACGAAGTAAGCTTGTTTTACGTGAGACTTCTAGTGAGACTACAAAGGGTTCAACAAGAGTTGTTGAACAAACTGACAAATCAACAAAAATTGTCGAGGTCGGTTCATCTAGTCAACCATCTCAAGAGTTGAGACTGCTTAATGTAGCGGCAGGGTTATGAACCTATGGAATGCTACATGGATTTGACTAAAGCTCAGAACGTCATTTCTAATGATGGGGTCGAGAATTCATTGTCTTATAAGCAAGCAATGAAGGATGTTGACAAAGATGAGTGGATTAAGGCCATGGACTAAGGCCATGAACCATGAAATGAAGTCTATATACTTCATTAACGTCTTGGAATTTGTGGATCAGCCTGATGGGGTAATTCTTATAGGGTGTAAATGGATCTATAAGCAAAAATGAGGTGTAGATGGAAAGGTGCAAACCTTTAATGCTAGACTCGTAGCAAAGGGTTATACCCAGGTTGAGGGAGTGGACTATGAGGAAACTTTCTCACCTGTTGTCATGTTGAAGTCTATCAGGATACTCCTGCCCATAGCCACATTTTATGATTATGAGATATGGAAAATGGACGTCAAGACTGTCTTTCTTAATGGTAATCTTGAGGAGACCATCTACATGGCTCAACCAGATGGGTTCGTAGTTTCAGATCAAGAGAAAAGAGTTTGCAAGCTTAATAGGTCCATTTATGGGTTGAAACAAGCATCTAGATCATGGAACATTAGATTTGATTGTGCGGTCAAATCGTTTGGCTTTGATCAAAATGTTGATGAGTCTTGTGTTTACAAGAAGATCATCAACAGCACAATAGCTTTCCTGGTATTGTATGTGGATGATATCCAACTCATTGGGAATGATGTAGGGTTTTCTTACTGATATTAAAAAGTGGCTAGCTGCCCAGTTCCAAATGAAAGATTTTTGTGAGGCACAGTATGTTCTAGGGATATAAATCATTTGGGACCATAAGAATAAGAGGTTAGCCTTGTCTCAGGCATCATACATCGATCAAATGTTGATCAGGTATAGGATGCAGGATTCCAAAAGGGGTTTGTTACCCTTCAGGCATGGAATCATTTTGTCCAAGGATCAATGTCCTAAGATACCTCAAAAGGTTGACGAGATGAGATGGATTCCCTATGCTTCAGCTGTTGGAAGCTTAATGTATGCAATGTTGTGTACTCGACCCGACATTTACTATGCAGTAGGGATTGACAGTCGTTATCAGTCCAATCCAGGATTAGATCACTGGACGACGGTCAAAACGATCCTCAAGTATCTTTGGACAATGAGGGACTACATGCTCGTGTATGGAGATAAGGATTTGATCCTTATAGGATACACAAACTCTGACTTTCAGAATGATAGAGATTCTAGTAAATCGACATCAAGGTTAGTGTTCGTTCTGAATGGAGGGGCTGTAGTGTGCGGTCTAGATAAGACGCAGCGCAGGACTCTCAATTGAGATAAGCTATGACTCCTGGCGAAGCATCAAGTAAGGATGCATCACGGACTTCACTATGGAAGCCAAATATGTAGCCACTTGTGAAGCAGCTAAGGAGGCTGTTTGGCTGAGGAAATTCCTTACAAATTTGGAATTTGTTTCAAATATGGATTTACTTATCACTCTTTATTGTGATAACAGTGGGGCTAAGGCGAATTTGAAGGAACCTTGGAGTCATCATAGAGACAAGCATATCGAATGAAAATATCACTTGATTAGGGAGATTGTACATCGCGGTGATGTGATAGTCACGAAGATCGCGTCGGAGCACAACATTGTTGATCCGTTTACAAAGGCTCTCATGGCTAAAGTGTTCAAGGGTCATCTGGAGAGTCTGGATATAGGGGACATGTGGCATTTTGTCTAGGGAAAATGGGAGATGATATTGGGTATAGAGTATGCTCTAGTTTATTATTACTTGTATTTTTCATGTATTATACATTAATCTGCCAAGGCATTAGAACGAGCGGGAGATTCTTGGGATTGATGTCCTAATTCTCCGAAAATCTCGTAGTTTGTAAACTGTACACATTGTTATGAATAAAATAAAAGTTATTTTATTTTGCATTTACTCATATCCAATAAACAAAGCTCCATGGTTATTGTATGTAAACTTAGGCATATATATGAGATATACAAGTGGATCATGACTTAAGTGATTACCTAAAAAGACCTGTAGTATAAGGATTAAGGAGGGATACCTGATTCTGGTGACACTACGGGGCTTTGTAGAGGTTTGCAAGTATTGTAAACTACTACAGATGGTAGATCCTGACCATTCATGTGGAGCACATGCGAGCGAGAGTGTCCTATAAAAAGAGTTTGTATAAGACCGAACCACGACATGAATAGTCTCTTTATATAACGTTGTTAATACTTGAGACTTACATCTCACCTAAACAACCATAGGTGACATGACCTTAATCTTGAGTGTTTTGGGAAGTCGTGCCTTTGAGGGCGGTCCTTTGATTAGTATGGGTGAGAGTGGCCAGATTGCCAACTCAACAAGCCTACCTTTTTAGGGATTTATCTAATTTAGGAGTTGGGAACTCAGTTACACAAGATGAAATTCACTCCTTTCCCGAATGAGGGGTAAGTAGATAGATTGCTCCCTTAAGGGGTGATTCCATATCTTGAACATAGTGGTCACAGCTTCTCTTTGGAAGAGAGGACTCAGTCATAGTGGAACTATGACTTATGTTCATTAGAAGGATCAGTGATACTTAAAGAGTTAGATGTAACTATAGAGGCATAACGGTAAATTGGCCCAGCTGTACTTATGAACGATCTGTGAAGGGTTATCGCATTATTGATTGGTTGATATGGACACAAAATATATCTGTAGTAAGAATAGTGCAACTATCGATCTTTAATACAGTGCCCGGTAGTTAATGGATGGTGGATCCTGTGACTAAAGAGTTCAATCAGTTATTCACGTATCGTTGGAGCTTCAAGCTACAGGTCCATAAGTCCCCTTGGTAGCTCAATGGATTCAAGTTGAGAATCAGTTCTTGGGGTTGATTTGAAATATTCATATTAATAAGAGAAAATTCGATTATATATGATATGATCAGTGTGATGTATGAGATACATCAAGTGGAGGATTAATGTAAATGAGATTTACATTAAGTACCATAAAATAGAATAAGA
Source organism: Benincasa hispida (assembly GCF_009727055.1). NCBI lineage: Eukaryota > Viridiplantae > Streptophyta > Magnoliopsida > Cucurbitales > Cucurbitaceae > Benincasa > Benincasa hispida. Next base: position 23,777,541 of record NC_052360.1, read on the forward strand.
ACTATGGTTTATATGTTTCATGAGATGAAATATTAAAACTATAGATTATAAATATAATATGGTAAATTGGTCATCATATATATTTATAATAATATTAATTATTGGATAATTAAATATTTTTCTCTAACAACCAATTGAGTGGGAGGTTATTGGTGGTTTTATGGTAACCGTGAGATAAAAGGAAAAAGGTTTTCCTAAATTTAGAAGAGTTGTTTAATTCAGAAAGGAACTCATGGAGATGTTGTCGATTGAAATGGTTTCACTAAATGATAACTGCTAGAGAGTAAACGATCGTGGAGTGACACTATACGATAGTTCATTCAGTTGGTCGTAGCTACACGATCGCAGGGCATTATCTATATATCACACCCTGCCCCAGACTACTCTCTGATCCTAGGAAAGGACATGACTGCAGCAGTTATCAACTCTTTTGTTGACACTTACTGCTTAGTAACTCTTGCGGAAATAACTCAATGAACAAATTCAATGACCAACTGATTAACTCAAGGAGGCAAATAACAACGGATTAAGTAGGCCCATTTTATTACAATAATGTAATATTCATACAACTCCAAGACTTAACTACAATGATTACAACAACAACTGTAAACCCTCCGAAAGTGTAATTGTGGTTTGTGGCAGACTTTGACCTTAGCACCACCCTGGAACTCCTCACCTTTCGCTACCTGAGGGGGGGAGGGGGGGTAAAACATAAAACATGGAAAACATGAGCTATAAAGCCCAGTGAATGGTGCCTTAGATAAACAAATAACTTTGTCAACAGAAATATACTTTTTGGAAAGCAATGCATAGTCAACAAGAACATTACCACAAGTTCAATATTATTTTCCAGCCAAACCGCTGGACAATCCTCAGCTCGACTGCTAGTTAAAACAATCAACCCCAGCTTGACCGCTAGTTATCACATAATAAAAACATTCCCAGCTTTACCATTGGTTATCACTGGCATGATCCTACATTTTCCCCAGCACTTTCACACGTATACTAAGACAATAACAATTCCTGTGGAAACTTTCCCTGTACCCTATTATCCTGCCAATGTGCACATCGACTATTTTCTGCTAGCTATGCTTAGGTAACTTGACTATATTTCCCGCCGACCGAAGCCGACTATATTTTCCCACCAAGTACCTTTGCAAGCATGCTAACTATACATCCCAGGTACAATTTTAGTTTCCAAAGCAAATATACAAGCAATATCTTAACAAGCATAGTAATAAGATAAACATATATCCCTGATCATGCCAATTTAACATTATCCTCTATATATTTACCTATATTTCGAAATTACATCAACAATACAACAACACAATAACCATTCACCTTGATCGTTTAGGAACCTTTCTCTTTAGAAGTTCCTTAGTCACCTCGGGCTCCCTTTTGAACCTTACCATCCAGATTCAACTTGAAGCTCAAATTACTCATAGTTCCAGAACTTATTTTAAGATACTTCCTTCTGAAAATATGTTCTAAAATGTCTCGGAAGCTTACCATAAAATCTTAGCTCAGAAATTCTCGTGATTTGGCTGTATCAAAATATCAAGACCGGCCCAGCTTACCCGACAGTTCGACTCCTCTGTCTTGTCCTCATTCTCTAGCCTGATTCCTTGGAGCTTTTTCTTCAAAGCCCTACCCTAAATATTAGACTCTTTTAGCTTTCAGATGGCTTTAGAATCACTCTAAACGCATGAGTATTCTGGGAGAACTCCTCATCCCAAATTGATGTTACTTCCTGTTCTTTATGTTCGACAGCATCTCCCCTCTTGGAACCTCTTGACCAACGCATGGTCTTACCATCAACACATACCCTCCTCCCAATATACTCTTCTTTATGTCCTTTGAAGAGAATTTTGTTCTCAACTGAAGTCTTTGGCCCTATTTATAGGCGTCAAAGATTTCTCCAAGGCTGGCACCTCCTACTTGACCGCGTGTCCAAGTGTCTCTTCTCCACACTATCAACGCAATCTTGCATCAGCGCAACCCAAGGTGTCCTCTTCCCCTTTTACCAACGCATAGCCCTCAACTTTGCATGTCTTTTTATGCATCTACCTCATTTGCTTAAGGCTTAAGATTTCTTCCCAACAAGCCACATGCTAGGATGACGACCTTGCATGTGTCTATCAAATCTCATATGCGTTAACCACAAATGCGCCCATCCATTACCGCAACCTACCTATGTCCAGACACCTCAACCGGCACATGCGTCTACAAACCCTTGGATGACCAACGCATAGTACATCACCAACACATAGTGCATCACCAACGCATAGCACAATACCAACGCATAGTACATCACCAACGCATAGTGCATCAACGCATAGTATTGTACTGTCGCGTCCATCGTGTCCATCGCATCCATCATCCAATGCATCCAACACATCCATCATCCAACGCATCCAATGCCTCCAACACATACATCATCCAACGCATCCAACGCCTCCAACACATCCATCATCCAACGCATCCAACACATCCATCATCCAACGCATCCATCGCATCCAACGCATCCAACGTCCAGCGCCCTTGGATGCGCAACTTGAGGCTACTGCATGCGTTGTTCTAACCTCTTCAAGACCTTGACTGTTGCATGCACTACTAACCTCCAAATAACCTCTCAAAGTCTAATGGCCAACGCATGGCACACACTAACGCATTGTCAAATACTTAGTCATTTTTCTCCTTGGCTTCCAACGCATGGTTACTCTTGGCAATGCCTCTTACCAATACTTTAGCCAATCATGCATCCAACCTTTACAAACGCATGGTTGCCTTTTCAACTTATGCATTAATGTCTCCTAACTCTTAACGCATGGGTCCTTTTTTACCTTACACTTAGCCAAATTTCACCAATTAAAGCTTAACTCAAAACTAATCAAGGAAAATCTACTCAACACTTAGAAATTTCCTTCACTTCAACATAGGATTTAACTTTCACTTAGTTAATTCCTTTTAACACCTCTTAAGTAAGAATAATGGAAATCCGGGTTTCACACTATACGATAGGCTGCCTTTTTCTACATGATTGAGTATTCATCTATACGATAGACATTTCTCATCTCCCACTTGCTCAATCGTCTACACGATTGTTGTTCCTCCGATCTCTTCCTCTAACCAAGCCCACATAGGGCCACACTTCTAGATTCTCACACCGAGAATACCAAGGTAACCATTGTGGTGGTGTCCTCACTCAACTCGACTGAGTTCGAGGTTTTAGAGGTCGTTCGTTGGGTTCGTGATCTTGGAGATCGTTGAATTCGTGTTTGTTGTTGATCATGCTGTGTTGCGGTCGCTCTGATCGAGCGTTCGTGATCGGGGGAGTTTGAGGAATGAGTCTTCAAAGGTATGATACTCTATCCCTTGATCTTATCTTAAAGCATGCTGTAATTTCGTATTGTGCATGACTTGTAAGTTTTCGTTTCTTATACTGTAATAGTTTATGTTCAATTTCGAATGGAATTTGGAATGATCATTCCGCTGCTTAAGGAAATCCTCATGTCTGATTTTCTTCAGTTTTAATATTACATCATATGTAACATATAAACCATAGTTCTTTTTCTCCTTTATGGCATTTAATATAAATCATATTTATATTAATGCCTCTAATCAAATAATGTATCAAACACATTATATCAATTATATCACATATAATTGAATTAATTTAATTATATCATATATAATCAAATTCCCTCTTTTTAATTTGAACACTTCAAACTAATCCAAAAACTTATTCTCAACATGAATCCATTGAGATACCAAGGGGACCTTAGCTTGAAGCTTCAACGGTACATGAATAATTGACTAAACTCTTTAATCACGATATCCACCATCCGTTAACTGTCAGGCACTCCACTAAAGACCAACAACTGCACTCTTTGCACTACAAATATATTTTTGTGTCCATCGGATATAACCAATCAATAGTATGATAACCCTTCACAAATCACTCATAAGTACAATTGAGCCAATTTACCGTTTTGCCCCTGTAGTTACATCTAACTCGTTAAGTACCACTGATTCCTCTAATGAACAATCCATCATAGTCCTACTATGACAAAACCCTTCTTGGGCCAAGAGAAGGTATAGCGCCACATTATTCAAGCCCCAGAAGCAGCCCTTAAGGAAGCAATTTATCTACTTACCCTTGCTTCGGGGAAGGAGTGAATTTCGTCTTGTGTAGCTGAGTTCCCAACTCCTCAGTCAGACAAATCCCCAAAGTGATAGGTTTGAGTCGACAATCTGGCCACTCGCACCCATGCAAATCAAAGGACCGCCTTCATAGGTAGAAGTTCACAACTCACTCAGGATTAAGGTCATGTTACCTATGGTCATCATAGTGAAATGAAAGTCTCTGTCATAAACCGCGTTATATAACGAGACTAAACATTTCGTGGTCCGATCTTATACAAACTCCTTTGTATAGAGCATCCCCGCTCGCATGTCAAATACACGAATGGTCCGAATCAGACCATTTGTAGCACTTTACAACATTTGTAACACCTACAAAGCGGGCCACACTCATAGTATCACCAAGATAAGGTTTTTCTTCTTTATCCATATACTACAGACCATTTAGATTATCACTTAAAGCACGATCCACTTGTATGTCTCCACATACATGCTTAAGTTACAACGATAACCAGGGATCTTAATTTATTGGTTTGTGGTTAATGCAACTAAAATATCTCATATTTCATAGACTGAAGTGAATTATATATCACAAAACTGTTTGTTCATACAAGTGTTTACAAACTACAGGACCCTACGAGATTTAAGGCATCAACCCCAACAATGGTAAGGTGGTCAGGACCCAAACTAGCTCTACATGCACGTATGACCCGTATTATCGACGTTGATGAGATCGAGCAAAAAGGTTCTCTCTCAACTAAGGTTAGGAATTGAGCAAAAGGGCTTTCCCATATGTTTAGGCAGATGAGTAGAGGTGCTTTATAGGATAATAATAATGAGCTCACTTCAGGGTTTTTGCATATGATATGATTTCATGTTCTCGATTTTATCTCCCAACCTTGAAAAATGATTATGTAAATGTTTTATGAGGAACCACATCAATGTTGTTTATGTTGAAGAATGTTTTATTTAAATAGTCACTCATTAGCATTTTAAGCCTATTCTTTTAAATGTTTTCTCAACGTCCCAAAGCCGAGTAGATCTGCTAGTTAGTCACAATCAGATTAAGAGGTTGTCAATTATTGTCTTCACATCCCTTCTCAGGTTAAGAGGGTAATCTGGGAGGGGTGTGATATACATCCAATGCATTATTAAATTAAATAGCAATAACATATTAGATTTTGGCATTTCCAGAATAAAAAAATAAAATATCAATAACTCTAAATTTTCTATCTCAATGGTATATTTTGCCAAGATCTTCTCAAATTAAGACTCAAAAACCTTAATGCTCGGCCAACTTCTGCATCAATCATGCCCAGAAAAAATTGCACTGTATAAGAGAATTGATGACGCACAAAAGATACGATCAGACAATACCCTGCACAAAAACCTCTCGAGTCTCACTCTGAATTTTATTTTTTTTCACCTATGTTTCTGGCCTTTTTTTGTAGCAACAAAAAGCCAAGAGCATCACGAACTTATATACTCGATTTACAAGCAATTTGTCTAGAACAACGGGCCCTTACATTGATCGAATCAAAATAAATTGTAAATCTAAATGTCAAGTTTCATTAACATCTATTATGCAAACTCAATCTTAAATCCATACATCATAGATATACATGAAAAATTGAACTCACCATTTTAATTCTAATTTTCAATCTTAACCAAAATCAAAAGACAACCTGGCTTTGATAGCAATTAAAGGGATTGAATCCCTATGCGAAATCGTTTTATCACTTTTGTCTTTGCATCTGGGAGAAAAGATTGTTTTCAAAATTTTTTAAAAAAAATGGATTAAGCATAAGCATAATGGAAAATAAATTGAGAAAAAAAGTTAAACTTTGAAGAACTTCTCCAAGACTTTCCACGCACTGCTACTCAACAGCTTGAACACCATCAAAAATGTCTTCCTTGCTATTCTCCGAGAAGGATTAGGTTTGTAGGAACCAACCTTTTGAAATACTAAAGGAAGAACAATTCTCTTGTGAGAACTTTTTTCCTCAGTTGCGTTGAGAGAATGTTATAGAGTTAGTGATTGAGAGTAATTAAGAGAAAAATTACAGAAAACTCTTGAGAGTAGATTTAGATCATTAATTCCACCCTAAGAACACATTCTTTTGTACCTCTTTTTAGAGAGAAAACTTATCTTTAACTTCCCTTGACCACTAGAAGTTAAAATTTAACGAAAGTCGTGTTAAATCATATTTCATTTAAAAAAATAAATATTATATATTAAATTAATACTACATTTGAATCATAATCAAAATGTAATTCCCTTTCACAACCTAGAGTTTGAATATGAATCTCATTCATATTATAGTTAAACTATAATTTTAATATGAATCTTAATCATATTATTGAATATTTGAATCTTATTCAAACATATTATTCCCTCGTATTATATAGTTTAATTTTGAATATAATTCAGAGTTAACTTTATAATATAATGTATTTATATACATTATGTTAATTGTATCTAATACAATTAGCATATAATTCCTTTATAATATGAATCTTTTTCATATTAATTTAATGTTTGAATATTATTCAAACATTAATACTCTCATATTATAAAGTTTAATTTTAAATCTAATTCAAAATTAATTTATATTCTAATGTATCTTTGTACATTATATTAACCGTATATTATACAATTAATGCACATACCCTTATTAAACCTAAACAATTCAAATTTTTTCCAAAACTAATTAATCCTTGTTTTACCTTTAGTGAGCTAGCAGAGGGACCTAATGGACTTATGGATTGGAAGCTCTAATGATTCAAGGTTAATTAATTAAATTAATCAACATTTGTTAACTATGGGTCACTCCACTAAAGACCCATGGCTACACTTTGGCACTGTAGAATATTTTTGTGTCCATAGATATAACCATTACCAGTAGTTTGAATCTTCACGAATTGCTCGTAATTACAACTGGGTTAAATTACCATTTTACCCCTATACTTATCTCTTTACTCCTAATGTATCATCGATCCCTCTAATGAACAATCAGTTTATAGTCCAACTATAAACTAAATCTCTCGCGGGCCAATGAGAGGGTGAGACCTCATTGTTCAAGACTCAAAATCAACACTTAAGAGAGCAATTCATCTACTTACCCTAAAGATGGGAAATAGTGAAATCCATCTTGTGTAGCTATGTTCCTAGCTCCCTACTTGGACAAGTTCCCAAGATGGTAGGCTTATTGAGTCAACGACACAGGCCCCTCTTACCCATACAAATCAAATGATCGCCTTCATAGACAGGAGCCCATAACGCACTCAAGATTGAGATCAAGTTATGTATAATCATCCTCTAAAATGTTAATCTCTTCAGTCAACAGTATTATAAAGAGAGGTTAATCATTTTGCGGTCTGATCTTATACAAACTCTTTGTATAGGATACCATGACTCGCGTGTCTCTGATTTGGATCAAATCGTTTGTAACACTTACAACTCTTGAAACATTTAAAAAGTGGGTTGTATCCACAATGTCACAAGGATAAGACCAACTTTGTGTTGGGTTGTCTGTCTTAAAACTCGCAGTTTGTAGAGTTAAACATTTTATATATCAATAAAGATGTTATTCAACATTTCTTCAACAAAGTTGTTACTGAATTTGTAAATTGCACTTGTAAAGATTAAATCCAATAAACTAAGATCGAATACTTGAACTTTATGTGGAGACATAAAGATGGATCAAGTTCGAGTAAATAATCAAAATGATTTATAGTATATGAATTGTTGGGGTTGATGCCCTAAAGTCTCATGTCCTGTAGTTTGTAAACAACTTGTAAGAACGCGTGTGTTGCATAATATATGATATTTACTTCACATCTTGGTTTTTGCTCAGTTATATCTTTTATTTATTTTACCACAAACCAATAAACATAAAATCTCTGGTTATCTATATGTAACTTAAGCATGTATGTAGTGACACAAGTAGATCATGTCTTGAGTGATAACCAAAATGGTCTAAAGTATATGGATATAGGAGGGAAACCTTATACTGGTAACGCTACAGATGCGGCCCGCTTTGAGGAATGGTCACAAGTGCTGTGACTTGTTACAGATGGTCTGATCCTGATCATTCGTGTTGGGGACATGCGAATGGAGGCGTCCTATACAAAGAGTTTGTATAAGACCTGACCACAAAATGTTAACGTCTCGTTATATAACACCGTTCATGACAGAGACGTCACTTCACTAAGATGACCATAGGTAACATGATCTCAATCCTGAGTGAGTTGGGAACTCCTGCCATTGAGGGAGGTCTTTTGATTTGCATGGGTCGAGTGGCCATGTCGCCGATTCAAACCTACTATTTTGGGGATTCGTCTAATTTGGGAGCTGGGAACTCGGCTACACAAGATGGAATTCCCTCCTTCCCCGAGGTAGGGGTAAGTAGATAGATAGCTCCCTTAAGGGCTGATTTTGATGCTTGAACGATGTGGCACCACACACCTTCTCTTGGCTCGAAAGGTGTTCACACATAGTTGGACTATGTTGTATTGTTCATTAGAGGAATCAGTGATATTTAAGGAGTGAGATGTAACTACAGGGACAAAACGGTAAATTGGCCCAACTGTACTCACGAGCATCTGTGAAGGGTCATCGTACTCATGATTGGTTATATCCAATGGACACAGAAATATATCTATGGTAAGAAGAGTTCAGTTGTTAGTCTATAGTGGAATGCCTGATAGTTAACGGATGGTGGATCTCGTGGCTAAAGAGTTTAGTCAGCTATTCACGAACCGTTGGAGCTTCGAGCCACAGATCCATTAGGTCCCCTGGGTAGCTTAGATAAAGTTGAGAATCGGTGTTTGGGTTAAATTTGAAATATTCAAATTGACAAGAGGAAATTTGATTATATATGATATAATTAGACTGGTTAATTATACATGATATAATTGACTAAATGTATGAGATACATTATTGTGAAGGAAATTAGATATAAATATGATTTATATCAAGTAGAGGAGAAATTACTATAGTAGATATGTGATATCAAACTATAGGGTAAAAATATAATATGATTATATTTATTAATTATTTAATTGATTAATTATATGATAATTGGCCTAAAATTTCTCTCGGACGTGCGTTAGTGGGAAAAACCACGTCGGTTATTGTAACCGAAAAATAAAATGAAATTTTGTTTCATTTTGCAAAAGTTCAAAAGGTTCGGAAAAATTTGGCATCGGTGTGGAGATGTAAACGATAGCATAAGTCGAGAGCCTACACAATAGTCGTTCAACACCTAAACGATCGCACATCCTGCGTCTAAACGATCGCACACTAGTTTCTAAACGATTGGATAGCCTTAAATGGTCGTATAGTGCGCCGTGTTGTCTAAACGATCGTTCAATAAAACCTACATGATCGTGTAGCTTCTTCTAAACGATAAGAACTTAGCTATATGATAGCTTCCTTTTCTCTCCCAGTTGCTTATCATCTACACGATTAGTTCTTCGTCCTACCTCTATCAAACTCATCAAAGATCACACTTTGGGTTCTCACTTCAAGAATACCAAGGACTCCTTTGTTGTGGTGTCGTCCTCGCTGCGTTCATTTGTTCGTGATTCCTTCGTTAAGAGATCCTTCAATAAGATTGGGTGCCTTATTCTGGTAACACTATCGGATGTGGCCCACTTTATAGTTGTTACAATTTGTTGTAAGGTGCTACAAACGAAGTGATCCTGATTCGTTCATGTATTGACATGAGGAGTGGGGGCATTCTATGCAATGAGTTCACTTAAGATCGGACCAAAAAATAAGTCACTCTTACTTTATAACGTTGTTTACTGTTTAAGATTAACTATTTCGCTTAGATGACCTAGGTAACTCAATCTTAATCCTGAACTAACTATGAACTCCTGTTTATTTGGGATTATTCTTAGATTTTCATAAGTGAGGGTTGGCTCAATAAGCCCCCCATTTTAGGGGTAAGACCATGTAGATAGCTTGGGACATAGGGTGCAAGATGGAATTCACGCCTACCCAATTGAGAGATAGGAGAAAGGTTGTTCTCTTAAGTACTGAATTCCTTGAACAGGGGGCCCCACCCTTTCATTGGCCCAAGAGGGATCCGGTTTAGTGATTGGATCACAAATAAATTGTCCATTAGAGGATCAGTAGAACTTAAGGAGCAAGACGTAATACCGAGAGTAAAACAACATATTGACCTAGTCGTTATTATGAGCAACCTGTGAAGGGTCGACTTACTGATTATGGTTAAATCAAGTGGACAAAAATATATATACAGTGAGGAGAATGCAACTATCGAGCTATAGTGGTGTGACTCGATAGTTAAGGAATATTGATTAATTCGGTCTAAAGAGTTTTAGCCAATTAATCTCAAATCGTTGGAGCTCATGATCTGTAGGTCCATAAGGTCCCTCTACTAGCTCCTAAAACATGAACACCTTGAATTAGTAAATTGAATGAATTTTGAATAATATCAATTTGAATTGTTCAAATTGAATTCAACTTGAAATGTTCAAATTGAAATTAGGGTTTGAATTTGAATAGTTCAAAATCAAATTAGGGTTTGTATAATTATATTCAATATAATTAATTAATGTTTAATTTATCAAAATTAAATAAAATTAGAGAGTTTATAATACTTAAATATTGATTTAAATATTAATTACATGAATAGGATTCATGTTTAAAATTAGATGTGTGGTTAATTTAATATTTGATATTAAATTGTTATTTAATTAATTAAATATGTTTAATTAATTAAAAATTAAATTATTTTTCATTTCTATTTAAATTTCAGAAATTGAAATTTAGATTTAGATTTTAATTAATTTTGAATTAATTAAAGTTAAAGAAAAATGGATATTAGGAATTTAGTGAGAAATTTTCACAATTTGAAGATAAGTGGTGTTCCTCCTATGTTCACCCACCTTCCCCATTAATTACACTAAATTGAAGTATCAATTTGTTGGCACTTTAATGCTTTCATGAATTAAAGGATTAAAACTCTCAGTATTTGGAAGTAAGATGAGTAGAAGGCTTCTGAAAATTAGTTTTCTACTGAGTGTTCTTCTTCTCTTAAAAATCCCTCCAAACTTGATTACCATATTCAGTTCAATTGTGAGTTCCACCACTCAAATTCAAGGCTGAGAATAATAGAGATAATCTCTTGGTGGTCCCCGACTTCTATTGGAGAAGATTGTAGCTCAAATACGTGTTTGAAGAGGATATTCAAAGGTATGTGTTGAAACCTTCTTAATACCCTATGAACATGCTTATTTTGATGTCCAAATTAAGGAATTAGAATGCTTAATGATCCTGTTTTCTTCCACTGCATGTTTCTGTATTCCAACACTTTGTCCATATACTGCAGACATTTTGGGTTATTACTTGAACACGATCCACTTGTATGTCTACCACATACTGTTCAAGCTGAAAGAATGGAATTCCTTTACGGAAGCGCGTGAACGCCGTGCAATCATAATTCAATTTGAAACAATACAAATATAGAGAAATTCATACAAAATTACTAAGGGATAAACAATATGAAAGCCTATAAGCATGCATTCTACTATGAGAAAAAGAAGAGAAAAAAAGCTTACCCTTGAAGTTTTCCTTTATACGTGTAGATCCTCCTCCATTGAAATCACAAATAGTGTCTTCCTCCTTCGAACAGTATAGCATGGACACGAAACTTTCTTCCTAAATTCAAGACACCACCACTTGGAGCCTTTACTATTCTTGGGACAAGAGATGAGAGTGTGGTCTCCTTTAGTGTTTTTAGGAGAATGGAAAGGTAGAGAGTTTAAGAAGGAGTGTGAGTGTTGTTGGAGAGAATTCTACGTATTTCTCATAATCAATTATGTAATTCTCACTTTGTGTTTCCTCACACTACTGACATAGAGGAGAGGGGAAGGGAGTTAACTCCCTCCCACATAGTTACACACATAACTCACCTGTAATGGGGAGTAAATTAATATTATATTCATAATATAATATTAATCATATACTATGGTTGATTAATTAATATTTATCAATGAACCATATAGTATGCATATTAATCATATTTAAATGCAACTCTTCCTTATAACCTATAGTTTTAGTACGAATATTATTCATAATACTTTTAACCTATAGTATTTATATGAATCTTATTCATATAAATAATATTTGAATCTTATTCAAGTATCTTTCCCATATTATATAGTTTTAATTATAAATCATATTTATAATTAACTATATACTATAATATATCAACATACATTATACTTTACATTAATCACATTCACATAATTAATACCTTTAATTCCTTCAAATAATTTGAACATTTCAAATTATTCCAAAAATAATTATCCCTTATTTTATCCTTAGTGAGCTAGCAAGGGGACTTTATAGACCTATAGATCAAAAGCTCCAATGATACGAGATTAATTTATTAAAATTTTTAATAAAATTAACCAATATTCATTAAATGTCGGTCATTTCACTAAAAATCGATAGCTGCACTCTTTGCACTATAGATATATTTATGTGTTCATGAAAATAAACAATCAGCAGTGAGTTGATCCTTTCACGAATTGCTCATAACTACAATTGGGTCAAATTACCTTTTTACCCCTATAGTTACATCTAACTTCTTTAAGTACCACTAATCCCTCTAATGAACAATTAATTAGTCCAACTATAACTAGACTCCTCTCTTGCTTGTGAGAGGGTGAGGCGCCTCATTGTTCAAGACCCATAATCTATGAAGTACGGATACTTCATGTGAGGCAAAGAATTCGTATCGAACACGTATCAGATATCGATACTTTCGAATACTTCTCAGATACGTATCTAACATGCGATTTGACATATCTATTTCTACACGTACTTTTTTTTTTTTAAAGAAAAAAGACAAGCAACTCATCTAATCTTTTTCAATCTAAAATTAGGCAACTTATTTAAAAAGTTCACTACTCGAGTCCAAAACTAAAAGGAAAAATAAAAAGATAATGGACCAAACCCTAGACTAGAATCATCTAATCTCCATCTTCACATTTGAGTCTCCACAAAGTCCACCAAAATATAAACCATTTGAATATCTTCAACAATTCAATGAAGAAGTTTTTCATTTATCTTCATACTTTTCCCTCTAATTTCCTTCTTCTTCTTCTTTGCAATATGAGTCACTTTTCTATTGCATTTTATTAACTATTGCACTTCAACATCTTAGATGTTGTTTTTTTTGTATTGATCTTGCGCTATTGTTATTAACTTGTATGCTAAATTTATCTATATCCTACATTTTTTTAAAGAAAAAAAAATATATCTTCAACGTATCGGTATTCTCGTTTTTTATAAATATATATATTAAAAAACGACGCATCCTTAGATGTTCGTATCTTAGTTTTTTAGAAACTGACGAATCGTCGTATCCCATCGTATCTGTATCTGTGCTTCATAGCCCATAATTAACCCTTAAGGAATCAATTTATCTACTTACCCTTAAGATGGGAATAAGGGAATGAGAGAATGAGGGAATTCCATATTGTGTACTATATTCCCAGCTTCCCATTCAAACAAATTCCCAAAATGGTAGGCATATTGAGTCGGCAAATCTGGCTACTCTCACCCATATAAATCAAATGATTGCTCTCATAGGCAAGAATTCACAACTCATTTAGGATTAAGGTCAAGTTACCTATGGCCATCCTAGTGAAATGTTAGTCTTTTCAAGTGACAGCATTTTAAAGAAAGACTAATCATTACGCATTCCGATCTTATACAAACTTTTTGTATAGAATACCCTCACTCATATGTCTCCAATTGAATAATCAAGATTAGATCATTTGTAATACTTTACAACTATTGTAACAATTACAAAGTGGGTCATATCCTAGTGTCACCAAGATAAGGTACCTAACTTTATTTATATATTATATACCATTTAGGTTATTACTTAAACATGATCCACTTGTATGTCAATTACATACATATTTAAGTTAAATTAAATAACCTTGGATCTTAGTTTATTAGATTGGGTTAATGCAGACTACATGTCGAATAAAATAATACTTTATTTTATTAAATAAATAATTAGTGTACAAATAATTTACAAACTACGAAACTAATGAGATTTAGGTATCAACTCCAATACAAGTTACATAAAATAACCACGGATCTTAGTTTATTGGATCGAGTTACATGAGATTAAAAATTGAATAAAATAACTCTCTATTTTATTATATAAATAAATATTGTTTATACAATACAAACTACGAGATTTAAGACATAAATTCTAATAGTTTCAACAACTCCTATGCCAGTAGTTAAGATATGAATATTATTTATTTAGTTCCTATTATTTGGTGAAGTTTTAATTTGATTCTATGATTAAAAAAATTTCAATTTTCTTCTTATAGTTTAGGCTTGCCTTTTAGCATTCGTAATTTTAAAAGTAATGAGTTCCTGTAGTTTAAGCATAGTTTCAACTTAGTCCAATCTCACAAATTATTTTAAAATTTATATTTTACTTCACCAACTCTAAAAACTGCTTATTTGTTTCTTTTTGAATTAGCAACTCTAATACAATCAACTAACACAACTAAAAATATTAACATGAAAGATTGTCAATATTACAATTACAGATAACAAATTTGTGAAGTTTGACCAAACCATGAATCAGATCAAATTAAAACTAAATACCATTTAGGATAGGGTTTTGTTTTTTTTTGTTTTTTGTTTTTTGTTTTTTTTTCTTTTTTTGAAAAATAAAACAATAGAATAGATTAAAGATTTGTTTGATTCGTTCCTTCATTTATCGAAGCAATTATATGCTTCATCTTCCATATCCGACTCCAACCCCAAACAAATCCCATTCCCATTCCCATTCCCATTCTCCCTCCCTTAGGGTTTCATTCCCATCTCTTGCTTCTCACCAAACGGTACGTTACTTTCCTTCTTCCCTCATTTCTTCATTCCACTCTTTAACCCAAATTTTCCCTTTGTAAGATGGGCCTTTACACCTTAATTTGTTGTTCCTCTTCAAGATGATTGCATTTTCTTTCAAAAGATGTAATTTTGCTAAGTGGGTTTATCTTTGATTTGCAAATTAATGGGGGAAAGGGGAAAGGGGGAGGGGGTTGATTTTTTTTGTTTGTGATTAATTGATGTATAATAGGAAAAACATTTTGCATCTTTGATTTTTTTTTTTTTTATTTTGTTGATGTAGTAGGATTTATTCCCACTATTTGTTCCTGACTGAGTTTGCAATTTTGGATGGTAATTGGCCACGGGTGAAATGGATGGTAGCTGGGATTTCTTACAATGGCTTGGCGCCGACTTGTCCTTCAAGATCTTTACCCATTTGGATGATCCATCTGACCTTGTACGCGTTTGCTTAGTCACAATTTCTTGGCGTCAGTTCGGTAAGCACTTGCTATCTGTTCAATACTTCCTTCCAGTTCTTAACTAAAATTCTTGGTTGTCCATATGTTTTTCAGCAAATTGATATGATGAGCTTTTAAATAGATCCAATCAGCTTGCTTATATGTACAGTACAGCAGATTTTCTTCGGTCTATTTGGTAATGGGGGAGTTACATTGAACAATATGTCGTATTTAGGCACTTGTTTCCTATGAAACACATACATAGATATGTATAAAGATACGATCAGTGTTGTTGAGGTGACCCCGGGCGTGTGCCTCAGGCGAGAGGCGAGGTGCCCAGGGGCCTGTGTGCCTCGTATGTGGCCTGGGGTGAGTGAGTTGAATGAGGCACTCGTCCCGTGGCGCCTTGCAATGCCTTAGAGCAAAAGCGCTTAAATGATTTGATTTATATAAAGTATAATCAGGCACTTAAAGATCACTTTGATCTAAAGAATCAACTTGATCCAATCTCCTTAGTTCATATCGACGAGAATAATGAATGGCTGGTTGGAACATTGGATGAAGAGAATAATGAAGCTGAAGTTGACAATGAGCTAGTTTTTGATGACAAGGACCTCACATGGGGAGATGTGGCTCGTGCTAGTGGTGTTACAGAACCCATCACGTACACTAGATCAAAAGGAAAGTCAACTGCCTCTGCCACCACTTCTAGAGTTTAAAAGCAAAGACCAATTATACAAATGGTTAGTGATGAAGATGACAACAACGATGAGGAGGAAATAAGACATTGAGGAGGACAATGGCCAAGGAGGGGCAATGGATGAAACCTTAGATTTAGATGGGGAGGATGATGATGAATTTGACATTTGATCATGTTTTAAACTTTTACTTTTAGAGTTTTGTTCATTTTTATTGATTAGATTACTATTATTAATCTTTGAGGCTTTAACATTTGCATATAAATTTATGTTCTACTTCTACATATATTATTTATTTATTCATTGCATCTCGCCTCGCTCGGACGTCGCCTCTCGCCTTGAGGCGATCAAGGGATTTGTCGCCTTGAGTGTGCTTTGTGCTTTGAAAACACTGGATACGATAGGATATGGCGATTCAATAATTTCTAAGAGATTAGGATATAGATATGTTGATGATACATTTTTTTTTCCCTAAATAAAAATTGGCGATGACTTTTTAAAGAGATCCAATCACCTTGCTTATATGTAGAGTACAAAAGATTTTCTTTGGTCGTTTTGGCGACATGGGAGTTATACTGAGCAATATGTAGTATTTAGGCACCTGTTCCTCATTTATTTATGTGCTCCTAGTCGTCCAGCAGAGGTTGTTGGTACTCTTTCTTGGAGGAAATTTTTTGTAGGGAACACCTAAATGTTGAAATTGCTTGATCACATTGTTAAAACCAGCACTACATGTCGGGAGATATGTTTGGCTTGGAAAATTATTATGGATTTAAGGGATAATATCATTATGGTTCCTGCAATCAAAAGATAGTGCTCACTGATTTGAAGTAATTAAGTTAACTCTCATGAGGATATGCAAGCCTGTCATGGCACTCTTCTTAATGCACTTATTGCATCTAGTCTAACTATCAAACTATGGCAAGCACGTTGTGGTCCTTAAACCTATTGCATCCAGTCGCCTACATGTAAGATTTGTTTGATTTCAAAATGTTTTCTTTCTTGTTTCTGAGCATTCTGTTAATGTTTTGCAGTTATTGAGAATAGCCTCAGCAAGCAACTCTGCTTGAGACTGTTTCCTGATTTGTCTGGTGCTCTCCATCTTATTGAAGTGAAGGGCATGATTGATACTTCAACAGTTGGGTCTAGCAACATTACGAAATGGGAATACCTGCAGAGGTTCCATAGAATCTATTTGCTCCTAGCTAAAAGTCTCAACCCTGTCACTAGAAAAGATTGCATTGCAGTAGCCATTGGTGCATCCTCCACTGACAATAATCCTATAGAAAGTATCGAAAACACACTGGAACCTGGTGATAGGTTTCACAATCGAGCATCATATTGGTCGAGTTTAGGTTCAAGAGATCCTGATGTTCCTGAGACCTTAACTTATGGGTTGGTCTCCAACCTATGTGTTGTTTCTGAGATTCATATTCAACCATTCCTAGGTTTATCCCAACTCTGCTCTATGAATGATTAGTTACACGAATATGTTTGGACTTGAACATCTCCTGACTAACTGATAATCATGTCTGCAGCATATTTTCAGGATGGCTTCCCTATATATTCATCAAAGGCTGTTCGATTTAAAATGGGGCATCAAAAGGTTTCTGTAAACTCGAGTACAAATGTTTCAAATGGTTCAGCTGTTGACCATAATCCAGAAAGTGATGACAATTTTATCTGGACTTATGTCTCGCCAGAATTTCCAATGACTCAAGTTAGTTAAAATATGTTTATTCACAATTTGTCATCATAAAATGAACAAGAGTTTTGTTATGTCATGTATAGCCAATTGGCTTCCATTGTTCATCTTAATTCCTCCATGCATCTTTCCAAGAGAAAATATCGTTTTTGACATTGGTCTTTCGCGATTCAGTAAGGAATTAAATCCTCCTCTTATTGACACTTGATGAAGCATGTTCTTCCTAATACTGAGAGCTTTTCATTTTTATGAGTTAGCATATTGTTTACTTTTGGCCATAAAACCATTTGACTTTGAATGATCTTCATGACAATATCTTCTGTTACAGATTTTTGTACCTTATGGCTTTTTCATTTATTGAATGATAACAGGAAAGCACATTGCAAATATTTAAGCTTCCAGAGCCTGCTTTCTGCGTAGGTGGGTTCTGCTAGTTGAACTCTTGGGCAGAGTACAAAGACAAGAAATGGATGGATTATATTACTTATGGTTAGCTCCTATAAAGCCTCAAAATTCATTTTCCTTTTAATAATGTTATATTCTGACGTGAAAATTATCTATCGTTGATGGTGAAATTTTCATCTCTGAATTTAGCTAATAATAACAATAATAAGGCAAAGGATGTGTTTGGTTAGTATATGAAAACAGGAGATTCAATAAAAATGGAGTTGTATCTGTTTTTAGGGTTTTTGAATAGTGGATCTTAATTGAAACCATTGTTTAAATGTCTTTATAATATATATATTAACCATACAAATAGATGTAGTTATTAAATGAATATTAGGTTGAATCTCAACCATTATTGATTTATATAGAGAAAAATCAAATTACACCCTTATGCATAGAACTACATATGTGATTCAAAAATTGTAGATAGCCCATGTCCCCATATTGAAAATTTCTCATAGTTTTTAAAAAATAACATATCGTGCCACAAAAGTGAAATATATAGGATTTTTTTTATTAAAAAAGATCCTGAACTCAGTTTCTAATGAAATAAAAATTTTACTTCCACTTGCTGAATCATGCATACCAAAACTGATTTAGAATTACAATTGACATCTGAGATGGACCTCGTATCTTTTTCTTTTATCACCTCAACCTTTTGTTGCTCATCAAAGAAGCATGGATATAGATAGAGATATGGATATGACGTGACATGTGTGTCTATTTAGTAGAAAGAATAACTTTGTTATATGTGTATCTATTTAGTATACTTAACAAGTATTTGATGTATATCTAACAGATGTTAGACTTACATTGACTTTGTACAATTAGTGCCTAACATATCTATTGCACTAACAAGTGTCGGATAAGCGTTCAATAAATGTCAAAGTGTCTAAGTGGACTTTGTACAAGTAGTGCCTAACATATCTATTGCACTAACAAGTGTCGGATAAGCGTTCAACAAATGTCAAAGTGTCCAAGTGTTTGTGACGTGTCATATATGGATACGTTAATCGAACTAAAGTGTTTGTGCTTCGGAGCTGGTCATAAAGACATTTGGACTGATTTTTTCTCTGTATTCTGATAGAACCTCAATTATTTATCCACTGTTTTGGCTCCCAAAATAGCCAAGGAAGGTCTAGTCCTCCCCCTTAATACAACCTTAAGCTTTTTACAAGATAAAAGATACCTCTCCTCCTCTATACTCCTATCTTTTATACTAATTTGTTATCCCCCTCCCTACTAACAAACTTCCCCACTACTAACCGATTTGTTATAGATTTGGTGGTCCCCTCTAACTAATTTGATTCTTTTCCCCATTTACATTTGAGCCCCTCTCTCTATTCTTCCTTTTGCCCTTTCTTTCATACCTTTTAAATATGGGGGGTCTATCATTACCCTCCCCCAAAGCACCACCTTGTCCTCAAGGTGAAAATCAAGGAACTGTTCAGCCAATTGAGCTCCTCCCTTCCAAGTTGCATCTTCTACTGGTAGGTCTTCCCATTGTATAAGCACTTCTCGAAGTCATTTGGTGAAGATATTGTTGAACCAATCTTTCTAACTCCCAAAACTGCCAATGGTTTTGGTTGTTTCCCCAAGGACCCTACTGTTGGTGAGGAAAATTGTGGAAATATGGTCCCTTCTGCCCTTCTTAGTTGTGAAGCATGTATCACTGGATGTATGGAGACATTGTGGGGTAGATCAAGCTTATATGCTACAGGTCCGATCTTTTGAATTACCTGAAAGGGTCCAATGTAACGTGGTGCTAGTTTTGGGTGCTTGTGCATCAGCAATGATCCTTGGCGATAGGGCTTGAGCTTGATGTAAACCCAATCAGATACTTCAAAGTTTACCTCTCTTCTTTTTGAGTCTACTAGGGCCTTCATTCTTTGTTATGTTGCTTCTAGCGTTTTCTTCAGTTGTTTGAGCATCTCGTCCCTGTTTTTAAGTAGGACATCAACTTCTCCTACTGTGGCATTCCCTTGTGTGTAACAGATGATAGTAGGTGCTGGTCTACCATACAATACTTCATAAGGGGTTCGTTTGATGGCTGTGTGGTAGGATGTGTTGTAATTATATTCGCCATGCCAGCCATTTGTGCCATTGTGAAGGGGTCTCCATAGTAAAGCACCTTTAGGTAAGCCTGTTGACAACTTCTGTTTACCCATCTGTTTGGGGTGATTAGAATGAGCTTCTCTTGAGTTGTGTTCCCATCAATTTTAAACAATTCTTCCAACAATAGGCTAGTAAACACCTTATCTCTGTCAGAAAATGATGCTCTTCGGTACTCCATTGCAAACGTATGACTTCCTTCATAAATAAGTAGCCACTGTTGCTGCTGTATAAGGGTGGCGAAGGGCAATGAAATGTGCATATTTGGACAGCCTGTCGACCGCTACCAGACTGAGTTGAAACCCTTTGATGTCGGCAGTCCCTCCACAAAGTCCATTGTTGATATCTTGCCACGTGAGCTCGGGTAATTGGCAGAGGTTGGAGCAGCCCCAGCAAGCGCAAAGGCCAAATACTTGGCTTGTTGGCAGATAGAACAGTCCCCTACAAAAGCCCTTACCCTTGCCTTTCATTCCTGTCCAGAAAATTCTTCTTTTAGCCCGCTGGTACATTTTCACTACCCATTGTGTCCTCTAACTGGATTGTTGTGAAAACTCTTGTAGGAGTAACGGAAATGGTAGGTGATTGAGGTGGAAGTACAATGCGTTGCTTATACAATAGAAGTTCCCTTGCAGTGTGTATTCCTGGGGTGTGGTAGCTCTGCCCGAATGTTGTCCCTTATTGCCCTTAGTTCTTGATCTGCTCAACTTGACTCGTGAATATCTCCTGATTCGGGCATGAAGTACACTGAGTCATAGACAATTCCAACAAAGTAGGTACTCTAGACAAAGCATCAGCTGCCAAATTTTCCCTCACCTTCTTATTACTCCAATCTTGGAACCGTATCCTATCAGTTTCGCAACCCATTTCTGGGTAATCTCCTGCTATGATTCGCTGTTCCAAACGAATTTAAGGCTTTTCTGATCTGTTCTTATAATAAACTTCCTTCCCAAGAGATAGGGGCGCCACTTTGCACAACATGACTATGGCTATTAGTTCCCTCGTAGGCAGCCTTGAGTCGATGTGTGGTGGGAGTGCCTTGCTGAATAACACCGGTCTTCCTTCTTGCATCAGGACGCCCCCACTATCCTACCTAGAAGCATCTGTTCAATACGAAGTTTGATTGAAATCAGGAAGCTTGAGGGTGGGGTAGTTGGGGTCATGTTGTTCTTCAAAGGCTTCGAAGGCTGCCTGAGTATTTCATTCCACTCCAATCTATCCTTCTTGAGACTGCTTGTTAGAGGGCAAGGCTATACGAATTCATATAACTTGCGATATAGACGTTACCAAGGAATCCCTGATTTGAATTGCGGCCTTGCTACGGGGTGTTGACCATTGGAGCATAGCTTCCACCTTTGAAGGGTCTGCTGCTACACCTTCTTCTGAAATGATATGCCCCAGATAGTCTATTTGCCTTGCCCCAAACGTACACTTCTTAAGATTGGCCACGAATTGGTTGTCTTCCAAAGCTTGCAATACCACGGATAAATGATGCACATGATTACATAAAGAAGAGCTGTAGGTTAAGATATCATCGAAGAATACTAACACAAATTTTCTTAAGTAAGGGTGCAAGAGGTCGTTCATTACCGATTGAAAGGTGGATGGAGCGTTTCTCAGACCGAATGGCATGACTAAGAACTCGTAGTGACCTTCATGAGTTCGAAATGCGGTCTTGTGTATGTCTGAGGGAGCCACTCGGATCTGATGGTACCCTGACTTCAAATCAATCTTCGAAAATACCCGTGCACCAGCCAACTCATCAAGGAGTTCTTCAACCATTGGAATAGGGAAGTTATCTGGCACTATCACTTGATTCAAAGCCCTATAATCGACACAAAACCGCCAGCTACTATCCTTCTTTTTCACTAATAACACTGGGCTTGAAAAAGGACTCGCACTAGGCTGAATGATCCCAGCAGTAAGCATCTCTTCTACCAGCTTCTCAATTTCGTCCTTTTGGAATTGTGGGTACCTATACGGCCTCACTTTCACTGGCCCTGCCCCTGGTTTGAGTTGAATGTGGTGTTCATGGTGTCTCATAGGTGGCAACCCTTCTACTGGACTGAAAACGGCTTGGTGCCTCTCTAAAATGTCTTGTATCTCCGGTTGCAGCTCAGTTATTGACCTTATTTCTCTACTTTTTTCAGAGGTCATAAGGGAGTTTAGCTCGAGAAGGATACCTTGGCCCTCTCCTTTTACCAACTTCATCATTGTCTTCAGTGAAATCTGTGACTTCATCAAGCTACGGTCACCTTGCAAGTGTACTCTCCAATCACCTACTTGGAATTCCATCTCGGACGTTCCCCAGTCACATTCAACACGTCCTAAGGTCACCAGCCATTGCACTCCTAAAACTACATCAGCACTACCTAGAGGCAAAGGAAAAAAGTCATTGATGATAGTTAAGTTTGGAAGGTTAAGAATTTCTCCCTTGCAAATGCCCGTTGTCTTCACTGATACCCCTGTTCCTAACATTATTCCATAACTCATTGTTGGCGTCTGTGATAGTTGCAGGGCTGATACTAACTTGTTGTCAATAAAATTGTGTGAAGCACCACTATCAATGAGGACAATCACATCCTTATCTCCTATGGCTCCCCTGACTTTGATCGTTCGAGGTGAGTCGATCCCGGCGAGAGGGTTTAAGGATAGCTTTGCTTCTTGTTCGTTTTCTTCCATCACCATCGATTCTAAGGTAGTTGTCATGGGCATCTCGGCCTCCTCTGCTTCGTTCACTGCTTCCGTATCATCATCCCCCTCTTCCTCGTCATGGTAAAGCAAAATGCTCAACTNAGTTGTCATGGGCATCTCGGCCTCCTCTGCTTCGTTCACTGCTTCCGTATCATCATCCCCCTCTTCCTCGTCATGGTAAAGCAAAATGCTCAACTTTTTCTTTTTACATCGATGCCCTGGCGTATATTTTTCCTCACAATGGTAACAAAGTCCTTTGTCTTTTCGGCTTTGCATCTCCCTATCGGATAAGCACTTGAAAGGTTTTCCGTTGACATCCTTTAAGGTAACAGAGTTTGAAGACGTACTAGAAAGCCGGTTCGGGTTGAGAGAGATCGTCCGAGCAGCTGCGTGCATGTTTTGATTCGGGTTGGGGCGGTTTGACTCGTGACCGCGTTAGCTCCCAAGCTCGAGGATGTGCTTGTTGATTTTGCCAGATTCGAGTTGCCCCACTTCTTTCTTCAGGCCTCCTCTGTGTCTTCTATTATTTGGGCCATTCTCATCTTCTCTTTCAGCCCAATCAACTTAAACATTCTCATTTGGACTTGGATGTCTTCCTTCAATCCACTAACAAACTTGCTTTCTAATGTTTCATCAGATAGGTCTTTCAACGACCCTGAAAGCTGCTCGAATCGCCGCCGGTAAGCTCGCACACTACCATCCTGCTTCAAGGTGAGAAACAGAGCCCTCCGATCCTCTTCCTTGACTGGTAAGAATCGTAGCAATAATTGTTCCTTAAATTTGGCCCATGTATCCATCGCAGTCCTTTCTTCCTCCCATTGGTGCCACTCCAAAGCTTCTCCTTCTAAACACAAGATTGCAACCTCGATTTTGTCCTTCTCGAATAACCTATTCACAATAAAATACCTCTCGACTCTATGGAACCATCCCATTGGATCCTCACCTGGTTCTCCTTTGAATATTGGTATTTCCAGCTTTCTCGATCGCATATCGAACAAGGGCACCTCCCTTCTTTCTCCCTTTTCCTCACTTGTCGGCTGCTTGCCTTTATCAGTCACTGTTCTTTCCGATGAATCCGACCCCATCTCCTTGGTTGTTTCTGATTTCTTCGACCAAACCTCCAGTGCTCGTATCATCTTCTGCTCCATTGACTCTCCTAGTGCTTCGATTTTCACTGTCAACAAGCTCTCCGTGATCTGCTGCATTTCTCCGAACCTTTGATCTATTCTGTTCTCCATTCCAACTTGAAGCAAGGTAAGTTGTTCTTCCACAGCTGTTAATCTTGCCTCCATCTTCTTCACCATACCCTTTTCCCACGAATCGGATGGCTCTGATACCAAATGATAGAACCTCAATTATTTATCCACTGTTTTGGCCCCCAAAATAGCCAAGGAAGGTCGAGTCCTCCCCCTCAATACAGCCTTAAGTTTTTTACAAGATAAAAGATGTCTCTCCTCCTCTATACTCCTATCTTTTATACTAATTTGTTATCCCTCTCCCTACTAACAAACTTCCCCACTACTAACCGATTTGTTATAGATTTGGTGGTCCCCTCTAACTAATTTGATTCTTTTCCCCATTTACATTTGAGCCCCTCTCTCTATTCTTCCTTTTGCCCTTTCTTTCATACCTTTTAAATATGGGGGGTCTTATCATATTCTTAGTCCCATTTGTACAACTCTTGGTTCAATTTGACTGTTTCGTTCTTTCACCATTTTATTTTGTACTTTATATTTATCTTCTAATTATAACCCTCCATTGGTATTGAATGAATGATACAGTGTCTCTCATGTCGAAGTCATTGGTCGACCGCTCTTGCCCGAATTTGATGTGGATATAATTGACCAGTCAGGAAAGTGCATTCTGAAGTATTTCCCCGAGTTGCACAAGTCCTCATCTACCAGTGGAGAGATAGGTCATCCCCATGGTTTTGCCAGTGCCTCTAGATTGGTTCGGAGAGGTGTCCACGGATGGGAACATATTGTATTGCATACATTACTTGGAGGTGGGGTGTTTGTTGATGACGACGTTGACGTTGACATTGACATTGACGTTGACGAAGAAGGATGGTAATCTTGGAGGGGTTATCATTGATCCAGATCCAAGTGAAGTGAAGTGAATTTGGTGCAGGAGGCAAGTAAGTTTTTCTAGGTAGCCTAAGGGTTGGGATCAATGGGTATAAGAGTGAATGAGCAAATCCTTGTTGCTGGTATAGTTATCTTAATGTTTTTGCCTGCTCGGGATAATCCGGGCCTCAAATGATGAATGGCCATGAAGATGCCAAAACAAAACTACACAAGGATGGTTGTAAGTAAATAATATTCCAGCTTCAATGCGTGTATGTCACAAATTTAAGGCCTGTGTTAGTCTTCTCAATCCTGGAGTGGATATGTTCGCTGGCTTGGGGTTCCATTTAAGAGGGGGGCGTTCTTAAAATTTGAAATCTTATTTGACTTATATTTTCTTTTTTTGGTTACAGTGAGAAGTATAGATGTAAGTGTTCACACTTGATTTTGATAAGGACATTTAATGTGTAATAAACTTGACTTCGTATTGATATATGTAGTGGAGTATAACCTCTATATTTGATCATTTCACTCCCTTCATTCCCTCTTGGGAGTGTCTAATTTTTGAGAGATGGTGCACGAGAATGTTTTGAAGTTTAAATCTCGGAAGAATGTTTTCATCATTGAAGGACTTTAGTTTTTGAGGGTCATTCAGTCTTTAGGAGTTTAGGGAGTCATTTGATAATTAGATTCTCTACATTTTTTTGGAGCTTTAGTTTTTGAATCCAAAAATAAATGACGTTCACTTATAAAATTTTCATAGGACAATGTGGGTTTGAGTTTGGATGACCTTCGAACCCAATCAAATAGATTTTGGGTTTCGGTGGGCTTTGGTCTAATTTTTAGAACTTGGAATTTGAACTTCAAGTCTAACCATATTTTTTGAAAATAGAAAAAAAGGGGGTTAACAAGAGGAATAGCAAGAAAATAGCAACACAATTTTTTTGTTGTACAAACGACAAAACAAATTTTAAAAAATAAATAATTGCAAATTTGTAATAGTCCAACCATGTAAATGGGATGTTATTACCTTATTAAGAAAGATTTTAATTATACCATGATTAAAACTACCTAAATTTATCAACGTATCTTTAATGGATTGGGAACTCGCATCAATAACTTTATAAATTTAAAAACCTAACATACGGTTCATCCTTCTTGCATCAATCACTTCCAATTTTGAAGGAATAATCAAACACTCTCCATACCCGATAATCTCCCCCACTACCATGTGATAATCACAAAACAAATTCAAAAGCTTTTCATCTTTCCATTATCAAGCTACTCCATCGATATCTAGAGATTTTGAAAAAAAAATTCATAATCCGAGAGTGAGATCCTCGATTGGTGGTGCTTCAATTGTTCTTTTGAAGAAAAGCTTAGTGTACAACCTTCCAAGCAAAAAACACATGCATTATGGATCCGATGACAAATCAAAGTCCTAAAATTTGCTCCAATCGTTCTTTTGAGGTTAATTTCGTTGATAAAGATAAGAAATTATGAACTAAACTTTATATTTCATATTTAAAATAAAATTAAAATAAAGATAATGACGATTACAAATTTAAAAATAAAAAATGGGTTAAAAAACAAGATTTATCCTTTGTTTTAAAAAAATTATAATAAAGATAATGATAAAAAAAAAAGTTTAAAAATCATATGTTTTACTTGGGATTAATAGAATATAGAATATAAATATAAAAAGTCACACTTCGAAAAAGTAGTATTATATAAGATTTGAAGATAGAAGATTCTTTAGATACAAATTTGAAGAATTTTCAAATTAAGAAACAAAATTTATGTCAAAATATCTGTATGGACAGAGGAACTTAATTTATGCTGAATATTTGAAAGAAAATGATAGAACTGAATTATGAATTTGATAAATTAACTACAATATAATTAATGAAGTCGCTAGATTAATTACAGTGCAATTAAAAAAATTGTTAAAGACATTTTAGGATTAACAAAAAAATGAATTCACGTGCACCTCATGCTTTTGGTTATAATTATGAAAAGTTTTGTATTTGGTTATATTTCCAAGTGAAAGTATAATTTGTGTTATAGGACCAAATTTACTTAAAAAAAAGCCTGATGATGCAGAAAAGGGGCAGTATGCTATATTTATGAAGATTTTCAAGTTTTGCTATAGTTACTAATGAAACTGTAATAATGCTTTAGGATCCAATTTCCCTTCTTTAAATTGGTCTCTAATGCTTTAGTAAAGCTCTTATTGTAGATTTGTAGTAGTTTTTAAACTATTTGGATACTATTTAACAATGACGCAAGTCCTTTTCAGTGAGTTTTAGGTGTTAAAACTCTACTTAGATCCTTTCGAATTAAATCAAGGTGTTGTAAATATGTTATAATTATTGGGTACTTGTAGTTTACGCTTGATTCGTGGTGTCTAGATTAAGGTTTAAGGTGATTTTGGATAATATTACTCATTTTCGAACGCATTTGAGATTAAAGTTCTGAGCCAAGTTCTTGTTATAAATGGAGCGTTGAAAAAAAATCAATTATAGATTCAATTATTGTGCCATGGAAACCATTGCTTTGAAAGCAAAATCGGCATGACCTCGGTGCTAAATCGCCAAAAGCCCGTTATTTCCCAAAGTTAACACAACACCATTCTCATTATTAAATCATTAAAATGAGAGAAATAAGCCAAAACTCAAATTTCACCTCAAGAACTTACACAACTATTTTTTCTTTTTATAAGAATCCAATAAAAATATTTTTTTCTAAATTAAATATAGAAAACATTTCAGATCTAAATTAAATACAAAAACCTTTCATATCTAAATTAGATACAGAAAACCGTTTTCAAATTTAAATTAAATATGAAAATACATTTAGAAATCTTTAGCTAATTTTATAACAAGTCATTCCAACAAATGACTAATTGTCTAGTCATTCCCAATAATCCTTCACGAATGACTGACAATTAAAAAAAATAAATATTTTTTCTGAGCAAATATATGAGAATAAACTTAAACATCAATATTATTTAAATTGATGCATAGTGAAATAGGGCAACAACTTTGTTAAAGAGAGTGAGTTACCTCTTGAATTTTCAATAACTGTAGTTGAGACCCCCACAACACGTTTTACACCTTAAATTTCCATTGGTTCCACGATAAAGGCATGCTATTTAAGGCCATGCATAGAGAACCTGAAATAAACTTGAAAGCTCTATAAAAAGACCCTTAAACTTGTTACACCCATTCCCTAGCCTTAGCCCCCTAAGACTTGGGAGGGAGTGTGAGGGTACACCAGTAGTATTCCAAGACAACATTTAAATTTAACATTTCCCCCTTATCTATTAAAGATTTCAACATATTTACAACACTCTATCTAACTTTCATACATATAGTTCAATTTCCTATATTCTTTATTACATGATCTGAGCCGTGCCATGAGAATTTACCAAGTCTTGGTGTGTTGGTGGTTAGTAGACTCCTTCCTGAATGCTCCGCTTTGCTAGCTGAGTTGGGGGGGGGGAGAAGGAGAGAGAGAGAAGAGAGAGGGGGGGAATATAAAAAAAACATTTGAAGAGTGTTGAGCATACTACGCCCAGTGAGTGGTACTTTAAATAATAATCACTTTGCAAAACATATTTTTGGGAAGTTCAATCACGAGTATAACACAATTCAATTATTAATTTATGCATGATCATTGTACAGTTCATTCAATATCATCTCCAGTCCAGCTATACGTGGCATGCTATATCATGGACACATTATCATCATTAACAACTTTTAATGGAAACTTTCCTATAACCTACTTTTCCCGCCAATGTGCAACCATCGACAATGCATTTTTCCACATATCAAACGCATAAAACTAAGTAAACACTCACCGCAAAGCAAGTATTTTCCACTAAAATCACTTGAGGATCCTCATGAGAATTCCTCCATATCAATGGAAATTTCTCAATTAATACTTGTTATTATCAATAAATAATATCAAAATAGCCAAAATACATTATATAATGAATAATACCAGCTTACTCTACTCCAATTTAGCCAAAATCTTCAAATTAGCCCTCTTAGAGGTTATTTGGGACCGTGTGGTAAGCTTGGTGGTCGGGCGTTTAGGCAGGGTGGCGTTTGTGCAGTTGCACTGAAGCAGGGCGTTGGCACTGGCATGATGCGTTCGCCAGGAAGGCAGTTGCACTGGGCTAGCACACGGGATGCGTCGAGCGAAGGCGCACGGATGGACGCAGCGCCTGCGAGGCGTATGCGCCGCAGGGGTTGGGCTGGCTGTGCATCGTGGCTGAGCGTCCGACTGACTTCAATTGCCTCACTAACGCAACCTTTGTTTCTTTTGATCTCCAATCAATTTGGCAGCCTAATAACTCAATTAACTCTCTACATCATGCTCTCAACACTAAGTTTATGTGATGTATGAATAAATTCCTTCTTGCCCAACCCCTCTATTTATAACTATTCAAACTCACCCTATTGGTGACAACTTCAATTCCCATTTGTTCTTTCACTCTTGGAGCTTACCCAACACTTAGTCTACCCAGGCCTAACCTGAAGTTTTCTCATCTCAGCTTGCCAGCCAAAATCCCATTTTTGCATGTAAAATCTCCTTTTGTCCACCCCTACTAGAACTTTGTGTGATCTCATTTTTTCCACCTAATCACTTAAATACTTAAAACCATATTTCTTCTTATTTAAATTGTTTAAGACTTATGCTCGTATACCATTGGCATATCTTCTCTTGAAGGTTTTCCACATCATTAAGCCTTACTTTTATCCTTAACACATAGAACTCACCCTTTCCTTCATCAATGTCGCCACTTAGCCAGTCGCATGATCGGCCATCTCAACACATAGGTGGCCACTCACCCTCGACACACGGCTTGCTAGGTCGTGCTTGCTCATAGCCTACTAGCATGGACGCACGACGCTGACCATCGACGCATGGGCGTGCTGCCTAGGCGCTGCGCGCTTGGCCGCATAAGTTGCTCGGGCCGCAATGGACGTGCTTCGCCACATGGGCTTGCGCTTGGCATTAGCCGCATCGACACATGGTTTGCTCTGAACAACGCTTCGACGCATTTATGATGACTTGCCCGGCTGTTGGCCCGTTGATTGGCATAGGCAGGGTGCTGGGCATTCACTATCGACGCATGGGTTGCGCCTTGACGCATGGCCCTGTGCGCTTGCCTCGACGGCAATGGATTCGCGCTTGGCGTATGGCCTATGCACTTGGCCTCGACACATGGGCTGCGTGCCTAGCATGCTCACTCGACACATGCTTCCTGCCCATGTCCGCACGGCTCATGTATGCCTTTGCGTTGGTTGTATGCAACCCTTAGCCATCTTTCAAGTCTTCTTGCTTCCATCCTCCATGCATTCTTGCGTCCAACATGTTTAAGCCCTTCGTAGTCATTTGGAATTTTGGTCACCTTTTTGGATAATTTTAACGTTTTCCATCCTTTGTTCCAATATCCTTACTTAGGATTTTTCTTCTCTATTTAACTTCCCACTTTAGATTTAGTGTTCGGGTCTTACAAAACTTTTTCATAAAAATCTGTCACACCTTCGCATTCACGTTTATTACTTCATCAAGTCTATTACAATAGATAACTCGAAAACTGAGCTATGAAGACTTCACAACTATCCATACTAGGACCAACTTCATGAAGTCTATCAAAGATAAACCACTCAACAAGTTGAGCTACGAAGATTTTACAACTTTCCATCAAGTCCATATCAAGATCACCCAAAGAAAAGGCTATGGAGTTTAAAGGTTTTAGTTTTATCCATCAAGTTTGTATTAGGACCACCCAATAAAGGGCTATGGATCATCAAGTCTATTGCAATAGACCAATAAAGGGTTATGGACCACTATAAGGGTACGCGTCTCATACTTATTGCTAGAATTACTCTCCTTGTTAGGCCTTTAGTGTGAGGATATGCTAAAATCCTCTCATACCTTACATACTCCAAGGAGAGAATTCCTTCTTTTAACAGTTGTTTCACAACTCTATGTCTCAAGCAAATATGCCTTCTTTTGCCATTATACGCACTATTCTTGACAATACCTATGGCAGCTTGTGGATCACAATAAAGATATACTAGCACAAAAGTGCCCCCCTTCCACAGTAGTACATCTCCTATTAAGAACACATATCCACTAGTAAAGCTAACTTCCTCAAATTATTAAAATACAAATAATAATCTTTTGTACCCTTAAGATACCTTAATAAATGACGAAGAAAAATCAAATAATCTTTATCAAAATTATGTGTATATAGTCTCAATCTTCTTACAACATATGTAATAACGGGCCTAGTATAGTTCATAAAAATATGACACTTTCTATAATCTTTACATATTTAGATTGAGAAACACTATCATCATAAGGTGTTCTTATAGGAGCATCATCATAACTATCAGATCTTTTTAACAGTTTTTCAATGTAATGGTGATTGACCCAAATAAAATTCGTTCTCATTTTTTCTAATCTTAGTACCAAGTATTATGTCAACTTCATCTTTCATTTGAAAAAGTAACAAACAATTTTGAGTAAACACGTATATCAATGGATATTAATATATAATCACACAATTAGCTTAAACAACTTTGAAGTTCTCACTGGAAACTTGTGCTTAATAAAGCATTTCAATTATGTCATGCATATATTTTCTTTCAGGTCATCATTGAGAAATGACTTATTAACATCCATTTGATGTATTATACAATTACAATTAAGACTTTATTTCCTTTAAGAAATTATATTAAATCCATGAAGATCAATTTTTATTTTCTACTTCCAATCAATTGAAATTATATATATGTACACCTATATACCCATGATCATCTCCTTATCTAACCAATATGGGACTTTAGTCGCAATTCCAACAATCCTCCCCTCGAACAAAGGACCAACTTAACCTCCCCTCAAGTAGCCATTTATCCATCTAACTTTAATCTAGGATAACTCCTTTTTAATGAGAGTATATTGTCTATCTGATAGAGTTCAACCATGGATCTGCTGGGGTTGATGCCCTAAATCTGGTAGGGTCCTATAGTTTGTTATTGTAATGTACAAACATTTTATTTATGTAATAAAATATGTGATGTTTTATTTAAAAAATTAGTTGCATTAACCACAAATCATTAAACTAACATCCAAGGTTATGTTGTAGCTTAAACATGTATGTAGAGAAATACAAGTGGATCATGTTTAAGTGATAACCTAAATGATCTGTAGTAGATAGATAAGGCTGGATACCTTATTCTGGTGACACTACGAGTATGGCCCGCTTTTTAAATGTTATAATTTTTGTAAAATGCTACAAATGATCTGATCTTAATCATTCATGTAGAGACATGTGAGCGAAGATATTCTATACAAAGAATTTTGTATAAAACTGGACCACGAAATGTTTAGTCTCACTATATAACATCATTCATAATAGAGACTTTCATTTCACTAGGATGACCATAGGTAACATGACTTGAATCTTGAATGAGTTGTGAACTCTTGCCTATGAAGGCGGTCCTTTGATTTGTATGGGTAAAAGTGGCAAAATCACCGACTCAACAAGCCTATCATTTTGGGGATTCGTTTGATTCAGGAGTTGGAAATAAAGCTCACAAGAAGGAATTCACTCCTTCCCTAATGTCGGGGCAAATAGATAAATTTCTCCTTTAAGGGTTGATTCTAGGGCTTGAACAATGTGGCATCACGAGAGGGGTTTGGTCATAGTTGGACTATAATTTGTTGTCCATGAGAAGGATCAATCGTACTTAAGAAGTTAGATATAACTATAGGGACAAAATGATAATTTTGGCCTAGTTGTACTTACGAGCAATTTTTGAAGGGTCATCGTACTATTAATTGGTTATATCCAATGGACATAGAAATATATCTGTACTGCGAAGGGTGCAACTGTCGATCTTTAGTGGAGTGTTCGACAGTTAACGGATGATGAATAATTTCGTTAAAGGAGTTTAATTAATTATTCATGTATTGTTGAAGCTTCAAGCTACAGGTCCATGAGGTCCCCTCTGTAGTTCAACGGGAATTAATGAGAATCAACTTTTAGATTGATTTGAATTATTCAAAATAATTGAGGGAACTAATTATATATGATGTAATTAATTTAATCTAATTATATATATGATATAATTGCTATAATGTATTTGATGCATTATAAAATTTATTTGAGAGGAAATAAATATTTGAATATGATTCAAATACTAATTATGTGAATTTGATTTATATAATTAAATTTAATATAAA
Organism: Benincasa hispida; assembly: GCF_009727055.1. Lineage (NCBI taxonomy): Eukaryota > Viridiplantae > Streptophyta > Magnoliopsida > Cucurbitales > Cucurbitaceae > Benincasa > Benincasa hispida. The sequence goes on from NC_052360.1 coordinate 23,811,035, forward strand.
TGAGATTTATATTAAATGTCATTGTCGAGAGAATGGAAACTATAGGTTATATTGTATTTGATACAATATAGAATCTATAAGTTATGTGTTATATATATATATATATATATATATATAGGTAGTTACCATATAAATATATATTAAATTTATTTATGAAAATAAATTAATTTGATTTAAAAATAATTTTGGGAGGGAGTTGTAACTCCCTTCCCCCCTTTCTCTAAAAAACGTGGTAATGGGAAGAAAAAAGTGTTTGTTCTTCTTTTTCCTAGTGTGGTTTTTCACAAATGACATAGAGACAGAGAAAAGTTATGTGGGAATTACTAATATCATTTCTTCCTCTCAACATTCCCAAAACCCTCTTTTCCAAAATAGCCAAAGCCCACAAAGCTCCTGGATTCTCATCCAGAAAATACAAAGGAATCTTTTACGGTGGTGTCCTTGTAGACGGTTAGAGGGTTCGAGATTGTTCGTGACAAATTTTGGAGGAATCTCGTGAAGAAGAGTTCTTCAAGGGTAAGATTTCTTAAACCTATTTTCTATTATGTAATCTATATGTTAAAGCATGCTGTAATTTTTTTTTAATGCGTAATCTGTATGTTCTTGCTGTAAAATTTATTATCTGTAAATTTTTTAGTATTTGGTCTGATCCCATGCTTCCGCTCAATGACCTTCACCGGTTCCTTCAAATGGTATCAGAACGCAGGTTCTTGCCTAAATTTTTCCAAAATTTCGGATTAATTTTACAATGCTTTGGTGGGATTTTACATTCTATAATTCATGTGATGAATGTTCTGTGGAATGTATGGTTTTACGATTATTGGATGTTTTCGGGATTGGACTGTATAGCTTTATCACTTTCAATTTACAAATTAGTTTATAAGGGCCCATGTTTTTGGGGCGTTTAAATGCAATCGAGTATGTATTTAAAGTTTTGAGTTGTTCATGCTGTTCCTGGTGATTTTTCTGGAGAAAACGAAGTCCACTTTAGAAGAACAAGAAAGCTCGTTCGTTCGTTGCTAGGTGATGCCTATTGTGCAATGGCAATTGGCATGATTTGCTATGTGATAGCATTATGCGATCGTGGCTATGCGATAGCCCTATCATGGTCATGTGATAGTTTTGTACTATCGTTGCTATGTGATAACTTTGTGTTATCGTCGCTATGCGATAGCACTGGATGACCATGGCTATGCATAAATTTGTGCTATCATTGCTATGCGATAACACTGGATAATCGTTGTTATATGATAACACTGTACGATCAAGGCTAGGCATGGCATTGGACATTCGTTGCAATGCGCTGGATGTGGGCGATCATAACTGAACAGTTCGGATTGAGCGGTTCAAGACCCGGTTCACTTGTTTCAAACCGACTGACTCTTAATTTGTAATAGTTAGATTTTTTTCCTTTTAGGTGTTTAATCCCAGTCCATTAATTGTTTTTAAATTATGCATTTGATGTATGATTATTTTATTATTATATGTCATGTTATAATATATTCTATAAAATCCCACCATAGGTTATGCATTTATTTTTCATGCATAATTTATATTATAAATGTTATAATATATGTTTAGATGCATGTTTTAATTTTATAGCATGCTCATGCATCATATAGTATAAATGTTATAATATATGCATGCATGCACTAATAACATATACATGCATCATTATATTATAAGAGTTATAATATATAGTATGAATGTATGTTTAAAGTATGTTATTAATAATTTCATTACTTTAGTATATAATTATTAGCTATGTTAGTAATGAAATGAAATTAAATGAAGTATGTCACCACTTTAGAGTATTTTATAATTGTTATAAAATTACTTAAGTATATTTTATTTGCAACGTATTATTTTAATTTATTTTATTTACTTATTTTTGCTATAAAAAAATGAAATTAAAAATTAAAATCAATAATACAGAGTTGCATGCAAACCTTAGGTTACAATCATATTTTAAAATTGTTTTAAAACATGATTCAAATAGACCTAATATCACATTTTTAATGAGATAAGAAATATAAGTTTAATCATTTAATCGGTTTAATAGGATTAAATTGATTCTTAATAAAAGATTAAATATGTAACAAATGTATCTATAAGGGACCTTTTGTCCAAGGCGGGTTCTGTCTAGGCTGGGGTATTTAAGATGACAGAAACGTAACACCCCTACCTGGGAACTTACCTGGAAAGGTAAATTAGATAGATTTGTTATATGCATGCAAGTTTGATTAAAATTTGTTAAAGAGTTTAACAGATCTTAATAAAAATTAGATAGATTTGTTATATGCATCCCAAGTGTTGTTTTTGGGCAAATTAAACAATCATTTAGATAAAATTAGTAGTGAATTTTCCTAAGTTAATTACCCTAGGTAAAATGCTTAGTGGGAGGAAAATGGGGTATATGGTCCTTAATTTTATTCTCTTCATGTTTCTCCCTTAAAGTTCATACAGTGAGATCTATACTTGGCCTCGAGGCACCATGGATGTCCTCTTTGTTAGGTTTTATGTCCTAAAAACTCGCAGTTTGTAAAATGATAAACATTTTCTATAATCAATAAACTTATTATTGATTGTATACATGAAAGTCTAAATCCAATAAACTAAGACCCATGACTATTACATGAGTACTTGAACTTTATGTGGAGACATAAGAGTGGATCAGGTTCGAATAAATAGTCAAAATGATCTATAGTATATGAATAAGGTTGGGTACCTTATTTTGGTAACACTATTGGATGTGGCCTACTCTGTAGTTGTTACAAAGAATTGTAAAGTGCTACATACGAAATGATCATAATTTGTACATATTATGACATGAGGAGTGGGGGTGTCCTATGCAATGAGTTTGTATAAGATCGGACCAAGAAATAAGTCACTCTTACTTTATAACGTTGTTTACTATATAAGACTGACTATTTCACTTAGATGACCTAGGTCTCGATCTTAATCTTAAGCTAACTATGAACTTCTGTTTATTTGGAATTATCCTTAGATTTGCATAGGTGAGGATTGGCTCAACAACGCCGACTCAATAAACCTCCCTTTTAGGGGTAATACTGAATAGATAGCTAGGGACATAGGGTGCAAGATGGAACTCGTGCCTACCCGATTTAGGGATAGGAGAAAGGTTGTTCTCTCAAATACCGAATCCGAGTATTGAACAAGGGACCCCACCCTCTCACTAGGCTGAGAGAGTTTTGGTTTAGTAATTGGATCACACACCAGTTGTTCGTTAGAGGATCGGTAGGAACTTGAGGAACAAGAAGTATTCTCGGGGGTAAAACAAATATTTGACCCAACCGTTATTACGAATAACCTGTGAAGGGTCAACTTACTAATTATGGTTAAATCATGTGGACATAATATATATACAGTGAGGGGAGTGCAACTATGGGCTTTAGTGGAATAACTCATTAGTTGACGAATGGGGGTTAATTTGGTCTAATGAGTTTAGCCAATTAATCTTGGATCGTTGGAGCCCATGATCTGTAGGTCCGCGAGGTCCCCCTACTAGCTCGTAAATGGATTAGCTCTAGAGTAGCGTGATAAGTTAATTTGAAACGTTCAAATTAGAATCAAGGAAATTCGTAATTATATGAGATATAATTACGTGTTTAATTTTAGAATTAAACAGAATAGGAGAATTTATATTTAAATATGATTTAAATATATGAAGATGGATATGTGTAAAAATTAATTTAATATTTGATATTAAATTAATTAGTATTGTTTAAAAATTAATTTATGAAATTAATTTTATAAAATTAATAAAAAGTTTAGTTTTAAAATCAAAATTGATTTTGAAATCGTTTGATGGAAATTGAAAAATTGGTAACATGCACAAATGGAAAAACAAGTTTTTCCATTATCCATCTTCTACTTGCTCACACAAGATCCATCAACATAGCCTTCAATTACTCCAAGCATGAGCTGCAACTCATGTAGCTGTCTTCCTTGCATGATGGTCTGCAATATATTGAAGAGATTGGAGTGAATTTGAGGAATTAATTGATAGAATTTTAGTTGAAAATTCGTGGTGAAGAAGGTGTTCTTCAACCAAATTGCTGTGAGCACTTCTTTAAAATCCCTCGATTCGAGCTTGTTTTGAGTCCCACAACTCAATCTAAAGCACCAAAAGAATAGTAGGGAAGATCTTAAGGTGGTCTGCAACAAGATTTGGAGAAGTTTGCAGCTGAAGATCGAGCTTTGAAGAAGTTCTACAAAGGTATGTCATGAAACTCACTTGTTTCTGCAAGAGCATGCTTTATATTTTGTCAAAATTAATGAATTAGAGTGCTTAATGATCCTTGTTGCTTTTGCTGTTACTGATATAATCCTTCACCCTTATGGGTGGCATTTGTATAGATCAGTATCAAGGTGAATGGAGAGAATGTTTATAGTAAGTGGGAGTGGGATATGTGACAACACATACCTCGATCTCTCTCATTCGTTTGAAGTAAAGTTTCATGCATGGGCTCGTGGCACCATAGATATTCCTCTAAAGGATGACATTTTTGCATGGCACTTTATTCAAACTCCAGAAATGGATAGGGTTGCTTTAGTTTCATATCCCAATCGATTTTTCCCTACGGTTAGCTCATTGAGGTGGAACTCTAGAACCTAAAATGAAGGGTTACTTACAAAAATTATTAAGTTTTAACTAATTCTAAACCGAACAATGGTGATAGATAGAACAACTTGTTCTATCTATCGGTTGAGAATGTCTCATTTCAATGAAGGGGCACTTGATCACCCTACGATGGCTTTTGTCCTGCCCCATTGAAACATAATTGCAAAATAGATAGGGTACACTAGATTATTTTGCTAAAATTGATTGGTTGTCTTGTTGGTTTAATGCAAATAAACTAATAATAAATAATTTATATGGTTTTAGGAAATTTATTTCACTATGACTTCCGCAACCTTAAATCTACTCGCCACTGATAAATTAATGGATGGAAACTACACTTCATGAAAGAACACGATCAACACAATACTTATCATCGATGATCTTCGTTTTGTCTTGACGGAGGACTGTCCTCCCATTCTAGCCCCAAATACTACTCGAAATGTTAAAGAAGGATACGAGTGTTAGCACGGACAAACGAAAAGGCCCGAGCGTCTATATTGGTGAGTCTTTTCGAAGTCTTGACCAAGAAGCATGAGCCAATGCTCACAGCCCGTGAGATCATGGAGTCTGTGAAGGGAATGTCTAGACGACCATCTGCACAGCTTAGGCATGACGCTCTCAAACACATCTTCAATGTCCGTATACAAGAAGGGACATCTGTTCTCAACATGATGGTCCACTTCAACATGGTGGAGATGAATGGGTTCGTCATCATAAAGCTAGTCAGGTTAGCTTCATTTTTGAATTTTTACTTGAAAGTTTCCTACACTTCCGTAACGATGTTGTTTTGAATAAGATTGACTACAACCTAACCACTTTGCTCAACAAGCTACAAACCTTCCAGTCCTTGATGAAAACTAAGGGATAAAAGTATGAAGCAAATGTTGCTCCATCTACTAAAAGTTCTACAGAGGTTCGACCTCTAGAACAAAGTTTGTACCTTCTTCCCCCGACACCAAAAAGTGGAAGAAGAAGAAAGGTGGAAAGGGGAAAGCTAACCCACCAGCTACTGCTTAAAAGAAAGCCAATGTTGCAAAGGGAATTTGTTTCCATTGTAACCAGGAGGGACATTGGAAAAGAAATTGTCCCAAGTACTTGGCCGAAAAGAAGAAGGCCAATCAAGGCAAATATGATTTACTTGTTTTGGAAATATGTTTAATAGAGAATGATGATTCTGGCTGGATTATAGATTCTAGCACCACTAACCACGTTTGTTCTTCATTTAAGGAAATTAGTTCTGGCAGAAACTTGATGCTAGTGAGATGATGATGCGGGTTAGAACTAGACACGTCATCTCGATTGTGGTAGTGGGAGATCTCCAGTTGATTTTACAGAATATAAATTCATTTTACTAGAAAATGTGTTGTAGTTCCTGGTTTAAAAAGGGAACCTAATTTCTGTAAAGTGTTTATTAAAACAATCTTATCGTATCAATTTCCATGTAAACAAAGTGTTTATTTCCAAAAATGGTGTTGATATTTGTTCTGTGAAACTGAAAAACAACCTCTATGTGCTAAGACCGTTAGCAACTAAAGCCCTTCATAACACTGAAATATTTAAAACTGCGGTAACTCAACATAAAAGACTTCAAATTTCTCGTAAAGAAAATGTCCAACTTTGACACATAAGATTGGAACACATCAATCTTAATAGGATTGAAAGATTGATGAAGAATGGACTTCTAAGTGAGTTAGAAGAAAATTCTTTACCTGTGTAAGTCATGCTTTGAAGGCAAAATGACTACAAGACCCTTTACTGGAAAAGGTCACATGGACATTCAGACCTCCACTAATGATTATTAGTACATAACAGATGTCAGGTCTAGTATATAACAGTTGGTACATTCAGAACATGGAATTGAATATTCAACTGGTACATTCAGACCTCTATGGTTCAATGAATGTTAAAGCAAGGGGAGGTTTTGAATATTTCATCACTTTCACTAATGATTATGCAAGATATGAGTATGTTTATTTAATGCAATATAAGTTTGAATCTTTTGAAAAGTTCAAAGAATTCAAGGCTGAAGTTGAAAATGCATTAAATAGAATTATTAAGAAATTTTGATTTGATCGAGGTGGAGAGTTTATAGATCTAACATTCCAAAATTATTTGATAGAACATGGAATTATATCCCAACTTTCAGAATCTAGTACACCTCAACAGAATGGTATATTAGAAAGGAAAAATCAAACTTTATTGGACATGGTTCGGTCTATGATGAGTTACGCTTCCTTACCTGACTCGTTTTGGGGTTATACAATAGAGACTTACAATGTATATTTTGAATTGTGTTCCATTCAAAAGAGTTACCAGAACACATTTGAAGTTATGGAATGGTCGTAAAGCTAGTTTACGTCATTTCAAAATCTAGGGTTGCCCAGCATATGTACTTGAGGCAAATCCTAAGAAATCAGAACCTCGTTCAAAACTATGCCTATTTGTAGGCTACCCCAAAGGAACGAGAGGTGGTTTCTTCTTCGACTCTAAGGAATAAAGTGTTTGTATCGACAAACGCTACTATTCTGGAAGAATACCACATAAGGGACCACAAGCCCCGCAGTAAAGTTGTGTTGAATGAACTTTCCAATGAAGCTACTGAATCCTCAACAAAAGTTGTTGAAGAACCTAACACTTCAACAAGAGTTTTTGAAAGTTGGATCTTCTAGTTGGTCAAATCCACGAGTGTTGAGGGAACCTTAACACAGTGGGAGGGTTGCAAACCCACCTATCCATTATATGGGTTCAACGGAAATCCTAACTATTGTAGCTGACTGTGATGTTGAGGATCCATTGTCCTATAAGAAGACAATGAAGGATGTTGACAAAGATGAATGGATCAAAATTATAGATCTCAAAATAGAGTCGATGTACTTCAATTCAATTTAGGATCTTGTAGATCTACCTGATGAGGTTAAACCTATAGATTACAAATGGATCTACAAGAGAAAATGAGGTGTTGATGGGAAGGTGCAAACCTTCAAGGCTAGACTAGTGGCAAAGGGTTATACCCAAGTTGAGGAAGTCGACAATGAGGAAATTTTCTCACCTGTTGTCATGCACAAGTCTATTCGGATCATCCTGTCCATTGCATCATATTATGACTATGAGATTCTACAAACGAACATCAAGACTACTTTTCTGAATGGCAATCTTGAGGAAACTATTTATATGGAGCAACTCGAGGGGTTTATAACCCAAGGTTAAGAGTAAAAGGTTTGTAGGCTTAATCAGTCCATTTATAGACTGAAGCAAGCTTCTCGATCTTGGAATACAAGGTTTGATACTGTGATCAAATCTTATGGCTTCGATTAGAATGTTGATGAGCCTTGTGTATACAAAAGAATCATTAACAGTTCAATAGCTTTCTTAGTATTGGATGCAGACGATGTCCTATTGGATGCAGACGATGTCCTACTCATTGGGAATGATGTAAGTCTACTGACTGGAGTTAACAACTGGCTAGTGACCCAATTCCTAATGAAAGATTTGGGAGAGACTCAGTTTGTTCTGGGAATTTGGATCTACAGAGATCGAAAGAACAAAATGCTAGCTCTGTCTCAAGCATCATACATTGACAAAGTGCTTGTCAAGTATTCGATGCAGAACTCCAAGAGAGGTTTGCTACCTTTTAGGCATGGAATTATATTTTCTAAAGATCGCTGTCTTAAGATACCTCAGAAGGTTGAGAAAATAAGACAGATCCTCTATGCATCGGCTATTAGTAGCCTGATGTATGTGATGTTATGTACTAGTCTTAACATCTATTATGCGATGGGGATAGTCAATAGATATCAGTCTAATCCAGGATATGATCACTGGACTGCCGTTAAGAATATCCTCAAGTATCTATAGAGAACGAGGGACTACATGCTTATGTATGGTTCTAAGGACCTGATCCTTACAGGATACACAGACTCTGATTTTCAGACTGATAAGGATTCAAGGAAGTCCACAACAACATTAGTGTTCACTCTTAATGAAGAAGCAGTAGTCTGGAGAAGCACTAAGCAAGGGTGCATTGCTGACTCTACTATAGAGTTTGAGTACGTAGCGACTTGTGAAGTTGCTAATGAAGCTGTTTAGCTCAGGAAGTTTCTGATTAATCTGGAAGTTGTTCCAGACATGTCAAAGCCCATCACACTTTATTGTGATAATAGTGGCATTGTGGATAATTCCCGAGCCTCGAAGTAACAAAAGCGAGAAGCACATAGAGCAGAAGTATCATCTCATTTGAGAGATTGGGTATCGAGGAGACTTGATCGTCACACAAATAGCTTTGGAGCACAACGTTACTGATGCACTTACAAAGGCCCTCATGACTAAAGTGTTTGGGAGTCACCTGTAGAGTATGGGTCTATGGGACAGGCCACGTTTAGACTAGAGCAAGTGAGAGATTTGTATTGGGTGTGTTAAGAAGGGAAAACCAACGAAGGTTTTCGCAGCGGAATGCGGGGATCGATCCCAAATTCGTTTTTCACAGAATTTATGATATTACATAATTAAAAATAAAGAGATTATGCATTCAATTAAAGATCACATCATGTTTATCTTAAAGAAAAGGGAAAGGAAACAAATTCCTTTAAAGAACTTCACGAACTCCCTCGAACAAATCACGATCTCCTCTTCCAAAAGAGACACCACCAAAAGAAGAGCCTCCTGTATTCTCTTAGGATTTGAGAATAGGCAAGAGGTATGGGATCTACCTTAGAGTTTTGGAAGAGGAAGGAGATGGAGAGGAGGAAAGGCAATTTTTCACATAACTTTTTCTCTGTGTGATTTCCTTCAGAGAGTATGGTTCTCTAGGGTTTCAAGAAGGAAGATGAATAAGCGTCAGACACCTCATATCCTCTTCCCACATCACGCACTTGATTGTAAGAAATTAGGGGAGAGAGTTATAACTTCCTCCCTTTAATTAATCATATAATAACAATGTTGTTATATGTATATAAACTATATGTTATATCTCATATAACACATAATCTATAGTTACATATTGTATCAAATACAATATAACCTATAGATTTATTTTCTCTCAACCATACATGGCATTTAATATAAATCACATTTATACTAAATTCACTTATATGAATCTCATCCATATAATTTGAATCATATTCAAATTTCTCTCATATTACCTTATATCATAATGTATCAGATACATTATATTAATTATATTACATATATAATTAATTTAATTAATTATAACATATATAATCAATTTTCTCAATTAATTTGAACACTTCAAATTAATCTAAAATTAATTCTCAATTAAATCCCCATTGAACTACAAAGGGGCCTTATGAACCTATAGATTAAAGCTCTAATGGTACTTGGATAATTAATCAAATTACCCAGCTTCCATTAACTGTCAGTCATTTCACTAAGGACCGAGAGCTGCACTCTTTGCACCACAGATATATTTCTATGTCTATTGGATATAACCAATCAATAGTGTTATGACCCTTCAAAAATTGCTCGTAAGTACAGCTGGGCCAAAAATACCATTTTGCCTCGTAGTTATATTTAACTCTTTAAGTACCACTGATTCCTCTAATGAACAATAAGTCATAGTCCAACTATGACCAAGTCCCTCTCAGGCTAGGAGATGGTGTGTTCACTATGTTCAAGATCCAGAATCAACCCTTAAGAGAGCAATTTATCTACTTACCTCAACATCAGGGAAGGAGTGAATTCCGTCTTGTGTAGCTATGTTCCTAACTCCTCAGTCAGACGAATCCCCATAATAATAGGTTTACTGAGTTGGCAATCTGTCCACTCTCACCCATACAGATCATCTTAAACAAGAGTACCTATGAGCGGAACCAAATCTTTCCGATTTCATTTTGATATAATTACCACACATACATTCTACCATATAGATATGCATTGTAAGACTAATTACTGGCATGCTTTAACAATAAGAAACAAAAGACCGAGTAAACGTACCAGTTGAAGACTTTCTTCAATAGAACTCGGTCCAGCGGAAGCAAACTCCTCACGCTCTTTATTGTCCATCAATCAGTCACCTAGCAGCATCACGGTCGTCTACATGATCAGCAGCGCACGAACAAACAGCAATAGGGGACGACATCACCACTTGAAGCCCTCGGTATTCTTGGAGTGAGAATCCAAAGGGTGGACTTTGATAAAATTGGTAGAGGGGAGGAGGAAAAATGATCATGTAGAACGAACAAGCAAGTGGGAGATAGTAGAAGACTATTGTATAATCGGGTGCTTGTCGTTTAGGTCGAGGTACATGATCGTGTAGGTTTTGCTAAGCGATCGTCTATCAAATGGTAAGCGATCATTTAGTTCTGCTTGACGCGCTAAGCGATTTTGTAGTAAACGTAAGCGATCATTTAGAAATCGCAGGTGATCATTTAGTACGTGGGTGTACGATTGTTTAGGAATCTGGGCACTATTGTATAGGCTCTCAACGCTATGCGATCGTATGCTTTCACACCGTGAGCAATTTTTTTGCGTGTCTATATCAAAATGAAAACTATTTTCATTTTTATTCTTTAGTTACAAGAACTGAATCAAACTTCCCACTTTCGCATGAATCCGAAGAAAAACTCAGCCAATTATCACATAACTGTCCAATTAATTAATTAATTAATATAATCATATTATATTCTTAACCTATAGTTTGATATAGATATCATATATCAACTATAGTTTTTTCTCCTCTACTTGATATAAATCATATTTATCCAATTTCTTCCAAAATAATATATCTCATACATTTAGTCAATCATATCATATATAATTAGCCAATTTAATTATATCATATATAATCGAACTCCCTTTTATCAATTTGAACATTTCAAACTGACCCAAAAAAGTGATTCTCAACTTTATCTAAGCTACCAAGGGGACCTTATGGACCTATGGCTTGAAGCTCCAATGGTACGTGAATAGCTGACTAAACTCCTTAGTCACGAGATCCACCATCCGTTAACTGGCAGACATTCCACTAAAGACCGACAGCTGAACTCTTCTTACCACAGATATATTTCTATGTCCATTGGATAAATAACTAATCATGAGTACGATAACCCTTCACAAATGTTCGTAAGTACATCTAGGCCAATTCACCGTTTTGCCCCTATAGTTACATCTTACTCCTTAAGTACTACTGATTCCTCTAATGAACAATACAACATAGTCCAACTATGCGTGAACACCTCCCGGGCCAAGAGAAGGTATGTGCCACCATATCGTTCAAGCTTTGGAATCAACCCTTAAGGGAGCTATCTATCTACTTGCCCCTACTTCAGGGAAAGATTGAATTCCATCTTGTGTAGCTGAGTTCCCAACTCCCAAATCAAATGAATCCCAAATGTGGTAGGTTTGAGTCGACGACTTGGCCACTCGCACCCATACAAATCAAAGGACTGCCCTCAATGACAGGAGTTCCCAACTCACTCAGGATTAAGGTCATGTTACCTATGGTCATCCTAGTGAAGTGAAGTCTCTGTCATGAATGGCGTTATATAACGAGACGTTAACACTTCATGGTCAGGTATTATACAAACTCTTTGTATAGGACGTTCCCACTCGCATGTTCCTATACGAGTGATTAGGATCATTCCATAAACTTATGACCATTCCACAAAGCGGGCCGCATCCGTAGTGTTACCAGGATAAGGTTTTCCTCCTATATCTATATACTACAGACCATTTTGGTTATCCCTTAAGACATGATCCACTTGTATGTCACCACATACATGCTTAAGTTACATAAAGAAAACTAGGGATTTTAGGTTTATTGGTTTGTGGTAAAGCAAATAAAACATTCAACTGAGCAAAATCAAGAAGTGAAGTAAATATCATATATTATACATCACAAGCGTTCGTACAAACTATTACAAATTACAGGACACGAGACTTTAGGACATCAACCTCAACAATCTCCCACTTGTCCTAAAGCAAAGTCAGGTGTACAAAAACTAGTACAAACAATAAACTAAGGCATAAAAGCTTAGTACAAGAAAATCTCCCACTTGCCCTAGTTCAACTGCGGGCGATCCTGTAGACCCATGCTCTGAAGGTGACCCTCAAACACTGTAGCCGTGAGAGCCTTCATAAACGGTCAGCAACATTGTGCTTTGAAGCAGTCTTCGTGACTATCACATCCCCTCGATGCACTATCTCGCGGATCAGGTGATACTTCCGCTCTATGTGTTTGTCACACCTGTGACTCCTAGGCTCCTTGGAGTTCACCACTAACCCACTATTGTCACATTAGAGGGTAATGGGCCAAGACATATTTGGAACAACTCTCAGTTCTGTCAAGAACTTCCTGAGCCAGACAGCCTAGACATGTCTCTACATACTTGTATAAATTTCATAAAATAACCTAGGATCTTTAGTTTATTGGATTGAGTGTATGCATATAAAATAACAATTATTTTATTAAAAACAACTTGTACAATGTTTACAAATTACGAGAGTACGAGAAATTTAGGACACCAATCCCAACATGTTATGTCCTAGTTTATGGTTTGTGTATTATGTATTTAGTATGACTTTTACATTGTACGACCCACTAGCTTTAGGTCAAGTGGGATATTGTTGGGGTTGATGCTCTAAATCTCATAGGGTACCATAGTTTGTAATTGTAATGTACAAACATTTTATTTATGTAATAAAATATGTTATGTTTTATTTAAAAATTAGTTGCATTAACCACAAACCAATAAACTAACATCCTAGGCTACATTGTAGCTTAAACATGTATGTAGAGACATACGGGTGAACCATGTTTAAGTGATAACCTAAATGGTCTGTAGTAGATGGATAAGGTTGGATACCTTATCCTGGTGACATTACGAGTATGGCCCGCTTTGTAAATATTACAATTGTTGTAAAATGCTATAAATGATATGATCCTAATAATTCATGTGGAGACGTGTGAGCATGGATATTCTATACAAAAGAGTTTGTATAATACCGGACCACGAAATGTTTAGTCTCATTATATAACACCGTTCATAATAGAGACTTTCATTTTACCAGGATGGCCATAGGTAACATGACTTGAATCCTGAATGAGTTGTGAACTCCTGCCTATAAAGGCGGTCCTTTAATTTATATGGGTGAGAGTGGCCATATCGCCAACTCAACAAACCTACCATTTCGAAGATTCGTCTGATTAGGGAGCTGGGAACACAACTACACAAGAAGAAATTCACTACTTTCCCAATGTTAGAGCAAGTAGATAAATTACTTCATTAAGGGTTGATTCTGGGGCTTGAACAATGTGGCACCACACCCTCTCATGGTCCGAGAGGAGTTTGATCATAGTTGGACTATGATTTATTGTTCATTAGAGGGATTAGTGGTACTTAAGGAGTTAGATGTAACCAAAACAGTAATTTTGGCCCAGCTGTATTTACGAGCAATTTTTGAAGAGTCATCGTATTGTTGAAAAGTTATATCTAATGAACATAGAAATATATCTATAGTGCGAAGAGTGTGGTTATCGGTCTTTAGTGAAGTACCCGATAGTTAACGGATAATGAATAACTTAGTTAAAGGAGTTTAATTAATTATTCACGTATCATTGGAGCTTCAAAATACAGGTCCATGAGGTCCCCTCTGCAGCTCAACTAGAATTAATTAGAATCAATTTTTGGATTGATTTGAATTGTTCAAATTAATTGAGGGAATTAATTACATATGATATAATTAATTTAATCTATATATATATATATATATATATAATATAATATAATATAATATAATTTCTATTTGATACATTATAAAATTTATTTGACAGGAAATAAATATTTAAATATGATTCAAATATTAATTAATCGAATTGGATTCATATAATTAAATTTAATATAAATGAGATTTATATTAAATGTCATTGTTGACAGAATAGAAATTATAGCTTATATTGTATTTGATACAATATAGAATCTATAGGTTATGTGTTATATTTGATATAATATATAGTTTTATATATATATATAAGGAAATTATCATATAAATATATATTAAATTGATTTATGAAAATAAATTATTTTATTTTATTTTAAAAATCATTTTGGGAGGGAGTTGTAACTCTCTTCCCCTCTTTCCTCTAAAAAACATGGTAATGGGAAGAAAATATTGGTTCTTCTTCTTCTTCCTGGTGTGGTTTTTTACAAGTGACATAGAGACAGAGAAAAGTTTTGTGAGAATTACTGCATATCATCTCTTCCTCTCAACATTCTCAAATCCCTCTTTTCCAAGATAGCCAGAACCCACAAAACTTCTAGATTTTCATCTTGAGAATACAAAGGAATCTTTCATGGTGGTGTCCATGTAGACGGTTAGAGGGTTCGAGATTGTTCGTGACAAATTTGAAAAAGGAATCTCGTGAAGATTTCTTCAAGGGTAAGATTTCTTAAACCTATTTTCTATTTTGTTTTCTATGTATTAAAGCATGCTATAATTTTATTTTAAATGCATAATATGTATGTTTTTCTTGTAAAATTTATTATCTGTAAATTTTTTAGTATTTTGTCAAATCTCATGCTTTCACTCAAGGACCTTCACTGGTTCCTTCAGATCACACCATGGCAGCTTTCGAGGCTCCTCTACATCTTTGCCGACGCCTAAGGATTTATATCAACATGGCTAAGCTAGGGGACGACTCTGATACCACTTATTAGGGATAACAACTCTCCAAATATCTTCACAAAAGTATGATATTCTATCTACTTTGGACATAAACCTCAATGACTTTGCTTTTGGGTTTGAACCTAAAAAACCTCATACTAACGACGATAGTTGTTCTAACTTATATACCCATGAAAAGTCCTTATAAAATATCCACATATTTTATAGCTTAGACAATATCTCAAATTACCATCAATTCTACAAATTTCCATATAAAAATGATGGAATTTACATATTTCATTAGGTGATAGTCAAAATAATGTTATTGAACCAAACTCAATTTAAAAGTAATAATAATAATTTTCAATTTCATGAAAATTAATGGTCAAACACAATTTAATCACACACAAAATTTGTCAAATATAACAAAAATGGAATATTATTTCCATTCATGCTAACATGCTAATAGACATGCTCAAGTAGATCAAAATAACATCTCATTTTAGATATGAAAAATGGTGTGTGTATATATATGTATATGTATAATATGCTCAAATATAGAAATTAAATAAAATTGTCAAATTGTCAAATTCCCATACCATATATAAAAGATTTGAAATATCATTAAGCTTAAAAATATAGGAGAGTTAACCTATGTTAAAATTCATTCAAAATCTGCTAGAGAAAGTTGAACAACCTTAAGTTATATTTGTGGTTGTAGAACAAATTACCAACCAAAATATCTCCAACATGTTTGAAATTTGAATTTGAATTTGAATTTGAATCAAGATTTGAATAAGATTAAGAGAACCTCATTGTCATTATCATCCAAATCGACATAAATAGATCTGAAACGCAATGCTCAAATCTACCAAAATTCATAGATATATAATACTAATCACACTACTAGACGATTTCTCTATTAAAAAAAAAAAAAAAAGAAATCAGATTATGCAAAATCAATAATGATAATAACTCTACTTTAGTTTTATTGTCAAATATATATTCTTTTATCACTTTGTTCTCTTAAGTCATTTCTTTTGTTGATTACCAATAAATCCAATGAAGGCTAACAATCACAGTAGTATCTGAATGAATGAACTATTGAAGGTCGTTGAGAAGAAAAATAGGATTGAATCCAAAAATCCCAAATTTACAGAATGTTTAAACTTTACAGCAAACAAATAGAAACTATGCATTTAATAAGAAGAAACAACATGCTCAAAAGAATTATACAGAATAGTACATTGGGTTAAGAAACCCTTACCTCTGAAGAACCGTTCTAAAAGTAAAATCTCTTGAATAAAAAAAGACACAACCACAATGAAAACCTCTGTATTCTCTAAGTGAGAGTCCAAGAGGTGTAGACTCTGACTATTTTGGAAGAAGATGGAAAAAGAGAGGGGAGGAGAAGATTAAATTTTTGCAAAACCTTTCTGTAAAACTCAATGTGGAATGAGATGAATCAATAACCACTCACACTCCTGCACGATGTAGAGAGAAAAAGGGTCCCTAAAATTGCTTTTCAAAAAATAAAATTAAAATTAAAATTCATTTTAATAAAAATTTTAATATATATTTATATGATAACTACCTTATCAGATAACATATATTAAACTATATGTTATATCAAATATAACATATAACCTATAGTTTAATATTGTATCCGATACAATATAACCTATAGTTTAATTCTCTCAACAACGATATTTAATATAAATTCCATTTACATTAAATTTAATTATATGAATCCAATTCACATAATTAATATTTGAATCATATTCAAATATTTAATTTCTCTCAAATAAACTTTATATTATAATGTATCAAATACATTATAGTAATTATATCATATATAATTAGATTAAATTAATTATACCACATATAATTAATTCCTTCAATCAATTTAAACAATTAAATTAATCCAAAAATTGATTCTCATTAATTCCCGTTGAGCTACAGTGGGGACTCCATAGACTTGTACCTTGAAGCTCTAATGATACGTGCATAATTAATTAAAATCCTTTAATTAAAGTATTCACCATCCGTTAACTGTCAGATACTCCACTAAAGGCCAACAGTTGCACTCTTCGTACTACAAATATATTTTCTGTGTCCATTGAATATAATCAGTCAACAGTATGATGACCCTTTATAAATTGCTCGTAATTATAGCTAGACCAAAATTACTATTTTTCCCCTATAGTTACAACTGGGGTTGATGCCCTAAAGACTCAAGTTCTGTAGTTTGTAAACAGTTTGTACGAATGCTTTTGTTGTATAATATATGATATTTTACTTCACATCTTGTATTTTGCTCAATTCCATGTTTTATTTGCTTTACCACAAACCAATAAACATAAAATTCATTGTTATCTGTATGTAACTTAAGCATGTATGTGGTAACATACAAGTGGATAATGTCTTGAGTGATAACCAAAATGGTCTATAGTATATGGATATAGGAGGGCAACCTTATCCTGGTAACGCTACGGACATAGCTTGCTTTATGGAATGGTGACAAATGTTGTGACTTGTCACAGATGGTCTGATTTTGATCATTCGTGTTGGAGACATGCGAGCGGAACGTCCTATACAAAGAGTTTGTATAAGACCTGACTACGAAGTGTTAACATCTCGTTATATAACACCATTCATGATAGAGACTTCACTTCACTAGGATGCCCATAGGTAACATGACCTCAATCCTGAGTGAGTTAAGAACTCCTGCCATTGAGGGCGATCCTTTGATTTGTATGGGTGCGAGTGGCTAGGTCGCTGATTCAAACCTACCATTTTGGGGATTCGTCTGATTTGGGAGCTGGAAACTCAGCTAGACAAGATGTAACGACCTAGATTTGTACGCATACAGGAAATTAAATGTCAAATAATAAGCAAGACGAAATTTTATTTAAAGGGGTGGAAATTTAGAAGAAAAAATAAATAAATAAAATAAATAAATAAATTGGAAATTAGAAATTTATTCATTATCCAAAAGATAATGAATAAGGGAGAGAGCGGGAGCGAGAAAGTGGGAGAGAGCGAAAGCCACACCAGCGAGAAAACTGGAGAAAACGAGATTCTGAGAAGAGAGCTGCGCGATCAAAGAAAGAATTGGAGAGCGAGAAACCCAGCGAGCGATGCTAGCGAGATTGAGGCTGGCGAGAGTA
>NC_052360.1:23830577-23833065 GCF_009727055.1 Benincasa hispida
ATGTTATTATACGTTTTCGGTCCCAATCATATGTTTTCATGACATGTTGCTTGTGATTGTGCATTTGGTCACTACCCTACGTGAGAACTACTTACTGGATATATTATATACACATCCTATATTTTTACAGACTTTGTAGGTAAGGACACAGTGTAGATGGCAGAGTTGGACGTCGCTCAAATGGCCAACCATCAAACTCACTATTATAGGCACATGCATTTTGTACCACCATGCTAATGTTTTATAGATCCTGGTGTTTTGATAAATAAATTTTTATATAGTTTTTTCTATCTAAATAATAAAATTTAGATATGTTCTTTGAAATTTCAACCAAAACTCATCTCATGATAAAAAGTCTAAGTATGTATGTTGTAGCGGTCAGATCATAAGGTGTAAGGATCCGGGCGTTACACAAGATGGAATTCACTCCTTCCCCGAGACAAAGGTAAGTAGATAGATAGCTCACTTAAGAGCTGATTTTGGGGCTTGAACGATGTGGCACCACACACCTTCTCTTGGCCCGAGAGGTGTTCACACATAATTGAACTATGTTGTATTGTTCATTAAAGGAATTAGTGGTACTTAAGAAGTAAGATGTAACTACATGGGCAAAACGGTAAATTGGCCCAGTTGTACGTACAAGCATCTGTAAAGGGTCATCGTACTCATGATTATCCGATGGACGCAAAAATATATCTGTGGTAAGAAGAATTTACCTGTTGGTCTTTAGTGGAATGCCTGACAGTTAACAGATGGTGGATCTCGTGGCTAAAAATTTAGTTAGCTATTCACGGACCTTGGAGCTTCGAGCCATATGTCCATTAGGTCCCCTGGGTAACTTGAATAAAGTCGAGAATTAGTGTTTAGGTTAATTTGAAATGTTCAAATTGACAAGAGGGAGTTCGATTATATATGATATAATTGAACTGGTTGATTATATATGATATAATTGACTAAATGTATGAGATATATTATTTTGGAGAAAAATTGGATATAAATATGATTTATATCAGGTAGAGGAGAAATTACTATAGTAGATATGTGATATCAAACTACAGGGTAATAATATAATATGATTATATTTATTAATTATTTAATTAGTTAATTATATGATAATTAGCCTAAATTTTCTCTCAAACGTGCGTTAGTAGGAGCAGCCGCTTCGATTATGGTAACCGAAGAATAAAATGAAAATTAGTTTCATTTTACAAAGGTTCAAAAAATTGGCATCGGTGTGGAAACGTAAACAATCGCATAAGTCGAGAGCCTATATGATAGTCGCTCAGCGCCTAAACGATTGCACACCTCGTGCCTAAACGATCGCACGCTGGTCCCTAAACGATGGTATCTGTCTCTTATACACATCTAGATGTGTATAAGAGACAGGTGTAGATGGCAGAGTTGGACGTCGCTCAAATGGCCAACCATCAAACTCACTATTATAGGCCTGTCTCTTATACACATCTAGATGTGTATAAGAGACAGTACGATAGTCGCTCAGCGCCTAAACGATCGCACACCTCACGCCTAAACGATCGCATAGTGTGCCGTGTTTTCTAAACAATCGCTTAGTAAAACCTACATGATCGTGTAGCTTTTTCTAAACGTTAAGCACTTAGCTATACGATAGCTTTTTTTTACTCTCCCACTTGCTTATCGTCTTCATGATTAGTTCATTCTCCAACCTCTACCAAACTCACCAAAGACCACACTTTGGATTCTCACTCTAGAATACCAAAAGTTCCATTTTGGTGGTGTTGTCCCCACTGCGTTCACTTGTTTGTGACTGATCGTGCTGCTGTAGCCGACGCGTTCGCTGGGCGATAGAGTACAGGTGGAGGTTCTTCCACTACTTCTGAGTTCTAAAGCTTGAAGAGGGTCTTTAACTGGTATGAGAACTCTTTCCCTTATTCTTTAGTGTTTGAAGCATGTCGTTAATTATTGTTTGTTTGCATAACTGTATGTTCGAATATATATATATTGTATTTCAGTCACGGTGAAATCGGAAAGATCCAAATGCACTCATGGATGCTCTTCGTTAAAAGATCCTTCAGTTGGTATCAGAGCCAGTTTCTGATATTCCAATTTCATTGTTGTAACGATGGTGGGTGCATTTTTACTCTGTTTAATCGTTAAATTTCTGTGGATGTGCGGATTAATGGATGTTTCGTGGATGTTAGCCTCAGTTTGATTTAATTCTTTTACATTTACGGTTGTTTGTAAAGGCCCCTACATTTTTAGGCATTAATAATCGTTATCGAGTCTGTAATTCAAAGTCTGTTTGAGTTTTGAGTCGGTCGTGAAGAAGATCAGAGCAAGCGTTGCAGTTCTTCGAGGAAGGAGACGATCAAGGGTTGATCGCGTCATGTAGACGATGGGGTAAGCAATCGTTGAGTATTCGGTTATGTAGACAACAGAATGCTCACGTATCATTTAACGCGTGTGCGCACTAGACGGTCGTTTAGCTCAACAAGCTTCATTGCTTAGT
>NC_052360.1:23833185-23844648 GCF_009727055.1 Benincasa hispida
AATTGACAAACAATCGCTTAGAACACAAGGGTAAATCGTTTACCTGTTCGCCGCGTTGAGCCGATCGCATAGACGATCAGGCTTGGAGCCTCATAGCGTCTACGAATCGTTTAGTTTTTGCGTCTATCGTTATGATGCGCGTTGGGCAATCATCTACTTTTCCGTTTACTACACGGATAGAGTCCTCTGACAGTTCAAGACCCGGATCGCCTGTGAAAACCGATCGCTCGGATGAAAAATGTAATAGATAGGTTATGTCATTCCGATATGTCATATGGTATGCACATATAGTAAATCCCACCTTAGATTATGCAATGATCATGCATCATCTCTTTATTGTAATTGTTATAATTTAGAGAAGCATGATTTAATTATGTAAGTGCATGCCCATGCATGCATATAATATAAGAGTTATATTTATTCATGCATAAAAAGCATTGACATGCATCATCTTTATATTATAATTATTATAGTATAAGGGTGAATGATACCATGTTTTTTTGGTTATTATGCGTTATATAAAAGTTATGTATAGTAATGACCGGATATTGCATGAAGCATGACACATAGGTTACTTTATAATTGTTATAAACACCTTTATTGTGCACAATGGTTTTTTAGTTGTTTCTTTTTAAAAGCTAAAGAGAAATTAGAACTAAAAGAAATAAGAAAGACATACATGCTTACTTAGGTTTAATTCATGGTTTTAAAATGTTTAAAACTTGGATCACGTAGACCTAAGATCATGGTTCTAATATGATTAGCAACCCTAAGGCTTTAATCTTTTAATTAGTTTAATAGGATTAAATTAGCTAATAAAAGGTTAAAATGTAGCAAATCTATCTATAAGGGACCTTTTGTCTAAGGCGGATTCTGTGTAGGTTGGGGTATTTAAGTTGACAGAAACGTAAAATCCCTACCTGAGAACTTATCTGGAAAGGTGAATTAGATAGATTTGATGTATGCATGCAAGTTAAGGACAGTCCATTAAAATGTTTAAATGTGACTACTTGAACTTATTCATATTTCATAGACAAACGTTGTTTATGAGCAGAGATTAAAAATACCACTTAGACTAAAATCAGTAGCCGGATTGTCTAGGTTAATGAACCCTAGGTAAAAAATTCAGTGGGAGGTAATTGGGGCATAAGATGCTTCACTTAAACCTTTCACGTTTCTCCTAAATAGTCCACACCGTGAGATCTACCCTCGGCCTCGAGGCATCTTTGCCGTGTCCCCCTTAAGGATGGTGTTTAGGTAGGTCAAGATAAAGGTGGATGGAGAGAATATTCATAGTAAGTGGGAGCGAGAAGTGCGACAACATATCCCTCGGTCTCCCTCGTTAGGTTGAATAAAGTTACTGCGCATCGCCTCGAGGCACCCTAGGAGGGTCCCTCTAAAGGATGGCAGTTTTGCACATTTCTTTATTTGATCTCCTGTAAGAGGATAAGGTAACTTAGTCTCTTGTCCTAATCTACTTCTTCCTTACGGTGGGCTCATTAAGGCGGGACTCTGGTACCGAAAGCGAAGGGTCACAGTTACACAGAATTGTTAAAGGTTAAACAGTTTTGGACCGGTGGTTGTTAGGTTCAATTCCAATAATTGGTTTTGCCTAATGGTTGAGAATGTCTCATCCCAACGAAGGGACATCTGATCACCCCATCGGTGACATTTGTCCTGCCTCACTAGGGCATCATTACAAAATAGAAGTCTATAACTTAGGGTACTTGAAACTCTTTTGCAAAACTGATTGGTTTAAAAGTTGTTTAGCAAAATCTAATAAAGTTTTGTTCATTTTTTTAGCAAGAACTTTTTTCAAAATAGCAACAGCCACGTTGGCTTTGTTAAGCACCGATAAATTAATTGGCGCTAATTTCACAACATGGAAACACATGGTCACGATGATCTTAATCATCGAGAATCTCATGTTCGCTCTCACGGAGGTCTGTCCTACTATTCCAACTCCAAATGCCGCTCGAAATGTTCGAGAGGCATACGAGCGATGGACAAGAGAAAATGAGAAAGCCCGAGCCTACATCTTGGCAAGTCTTTCTGAACTATTGGCCAAGAAACATGAGTCTATGGTCTCAGCGTGTGAGATCATGGAGTCCCTGTGGGGGATGTTTGGATAACCGTTTGAACAACTTATGCATGAGGCTCTTAAATATATATTCAACTCCAAAATGGAAGAAGGCACCTCTGTTCGTGAACATGTGCTTAACATAATGGTCCACTTCAATGTGGTAGAGTTGAATGGGTCTACCATCGATGAGGGCAACCAAGTCAGCATAATCCTGCATTCATTGCCAGAGAGCTTCCTGCACTTTGTTAGCAATGTGATTCTTAACAAAGTGAAATATAACCTTACAACTCTCCTCAACGAGTTGCAGACCTACCAATCTTTACTAAAAAGTAAGGAGAGGAAGAAGGGTGAGGAAAATGTTGCTTCATCCTCTAGGACGTTCCATAGAGGTTCGACCTCAGGAATAAAGTCTACACCTTCTACTTCTAACTCTGTAAAGGGGAAGAAGAAGAAGGAGGGTGGTAAGGGAAAAGGAAAGGCGCCTGCTAACCTACCGTTTGTCGCCCCAAGGAGGCATCCACTGGTTGAAAAGGAAAAGTGTTTCCACTACAACCAGGATGGACACTGGAAGAGAAATTATCCTTGGTATATGAAAGAGAAGAAGGCAACCAAGGCTAAGGCCAAGGCCGATAAAGGTAAATATGGTTTACTAATTCTTGAAACTTGTTTAGTGGAGAATGATGATTCAACCTGGATAATTAGTTTTGGCATCATTAACCATGTTTGTTCTTCTTTTCAGGGGATTAGATCTTGACGACAGTTGGAGGCTGGTGAGATCACGATGCGAGTAGGCACCAGGCACATCGTCTCAACTGTGGCAGTGGGAGGGCTCCAGTTAGCTTTACAGAATAGGTTTCTTATGTTGAATGATGTATATATTGTTCCCAAACTAAAGAGGAACCTTATTTCTGTAAAGTGTTTATTGGAATGTAAATATACTATCTCTTTTAATGTGGATAAAGCATTTATTCATAAAGATGTTGTTTTTATTTGCACGACAAATCTGGAATCTAATTTATACGTGCAAAGGTCGTTAGCCAATAATTCCCTCCATAATACTGAATTGTTTAGAACTGTCGTAACTCAATCAAAACGTCGACGAATTTCTCCAAAATAAAATGCCCAACTTTGGCATCTACGTTTAGGGCATATCAATCTCAATAGGATTGAGAGATTGATGAAGAATGGAATTCTAAGTGAGTTAGAAAAAATTCTTTACCAGTGTGCGAGTCTTGCCTTGAAGGTAAGATGACTAAACGACCTTTTACTGGAAAAGGTTATAGAGCCAAAGAGCCTCTTGAGTTAGTACATTCTGACCTTTGTGGTTCTATGAATGTGCGAGCCCGAGGTGGCTACAAGTATTTTATTAGTTTTCTGATGATTACTCCAGGTATGGGTATATTTATCTTATGCAACAGAAGTCTGAATCCTTTGAAAAGTTCAAAAAGTTCAAGGCTGAAGTTGAAAACGCATTGGATAGATGGATTAAAACACTTTGATCGGATCGAGGTGGAGAGTTTTTGGACTCGACATACCAGGACTATTTGATAAAATATGGAATCATTTTTCAATTATCAGTGGTAGGTACACCTCAGCAGAATGGTGTAGCGGAGAGGAGATATAGGACCTTATTGGACATGGTTCGCTCGATGATAAGTTATGCTCCCTTATCAGACTCGTTTTGGGATTTTGTAGTGGAGACTATGGTATACATACTCAATTGTGTTCCCTCCAAGAGTGTTGTGAGAACACCTATGGAGTTGTGGAACGGGCAGAAAGCTAGTTTACGTCACTTTTGCATTTGGGGTTGCCCTACACATGTGCTTGAGGCTAATCCCAAGAAGTTGGAACCACGGTCGAGGTTATGCCTCTTTGTAAGCTACCCCAAAGGTACACGAGGGGGTTATTTTTATGATCCGACGGAAAATAGGGTGTTTGTTTCAACGAATGCTACTTTCTTGGAGGAGGATCATATAAAGGAGCATAATCCACGAAGTAAAATCGTATTGTGTGAGCTTTCCAATGAAACTACTGAAACTTCAACAAGAGTTGTTGAAGAGCCTGCTACATCAACAAGAGTTGTTGATGGGAATTCATCTAGTAGGTCAGTTCCACCTTAAGAGTTAAGGGAACCTTGACAGAGTGGAAGGGTTGCAAACCTACCCATTCCCTATTGGGTTTCACGAAAATCCTTGCTAGGGTAGCAGATGGCGACATTGAGGATCCATTGTCTTATCAAAAGGCAATGGAGAATGTTGATCGGGATGAATGGGTCAAGGCCATGGATCTCGAGATGGAGTCAATGTACTTCAACTCAATCTGGGATCTTGTAGATAAGCCTGATGGGGTAAGACTTATAGGTTGTAAATGGATCTACAAGCGCAAACGGGGTGCTGATGGGAAGGTATAGACCTTCAAGGCTCGACTTGTGGCAAAGGGTTATACCCAGGTAGAGGGAGTAGACTATGAAGAGACTTTCTCACCTATTGCCATGTTAAAGTCGATTCGCATTCTCCTGTCCATTGCAACTTATTATAATTATGAGATCTGGCAAATGGACGTCAAGACGGCCTTTCTGAATGGCAATTTCAAAGAGACCATTTATATGGTACAACCCGAGGGATTCATAACCCAAGGTCAAGAGAAAATTGTTTGCAAACTGAATTGGTCTATTTATGGATTGAAATAGGCGTCTCGATCTTAGAACATATGGTTTGATACTGCGATCAAGTCGTATGGCTTTGACCAAAATGTTGATGAACCTTGTGATTACAAGAAGATCAGCAACGCCTCAGTAGTCTTCTTAGTGTTGTACGTAGACGATATCCTACTCTTTGGGAATTATGTAAGTCTACTGACTACAGTTAAGAACTAGCTAGCGACCCAATTCCAAATGAAAGATTTGGGAGAGGCTCAGTTTGTTCTAAGTATACAGATCTTTCGGGATCATAAGAACAAAGTGTTAGCACTGTCGTAGGCATCGTGCATTGAAAAGATGTTGCTCAAGTATTCGATGTAGGACTCCAAGAGAGGCCTACTACCGTTCAGGCATGGAGTCACTTTGTCTAAGGACATGTGTCCTAAGACGCCTCAAGAGGTTGAGGAGATGAGACGGTTCCCATATGTGTCTGTCATTGGTAGTTTGATGTACACGATGCTTTGTACTCGTCCAGATATCTGCTACGCTGTGGGCATAGTCAGTAGGTATCAATCTAACCCAGGCCAGGGTCACTGGACCGTAGTGAAGAACATCCTCAACTATCATCAAAGAACGAGGAACTACATGCTTGTGTATGGTTCTAGGGATTTTATCCTTTCTGGATACATGGATTCTGACTTTTAGACTGATAAGGACTCTTGCAAGTTCACATCAGGGTCAGTCTTTACTCTTAACAGAGGAGTTGTATTGTGGCAAAGCACTAAGTAGGGGTGCATCCCCGACTCCACATTGAAGGTGGAGTACGTAACGGTTTGCGAAGCTACTAAGGATGTCGTCAGGCTCAAAAAGTTCTTGACAGAACTGGAAGTTCTTCCAGATATGTCTAGGCCCATTCCTCTATTGTGATAATAGTGGGGCAGTGGCAAACTCCAAGGAGCCGAGGAGTCATAGGCACGACAAACACATAGAGTGAAATTATCATCTGATCCGCGAGATAGCGCATCAAGGGGACGTGATCGTCACGAAGATCGCTTCGGAGCACAATGTTACTGACCCATTTATGAAGGTTCTCATGGCTACATGTTTGAAGATCACCTACAGAGCATGGGTCTACAGGATCGCCCGCGGCTGGACTAGGGCAAGTGAGAGATTTTCTTGTACTGGCCTTTTATGCCCTAGTTTATTATTTTGTACTAGTTTTATGTACACCCCACTTTGCTTTAGGACAAGTGGGAGATTGTTGGGGTTGATTCCCTAAAGTCTCAAGTCCTATAGTTTGTAAACAATTTGTATGAACGCTTGTGCTGTATAATATATGATATTTTACTTCACATCTTGTATTTTGCTCAGTTGCATATTTTATTTGCTTTACCACAAACCAATAAGTTTGAAAATCAAAGTTTGTGTATCTTGTAAGGATCAGATCCTTAGAACCACACATGAGCGTGTAGTCCCTCGTTCTCCGTAGATACTTAAGGATATTCTTAACAATGGTCCAATGATCATATCCTGGATTAGACTGATACCTACTGATCATCCCCACCGTATAGTAGATGTCAAGTCTAGTACATAACATTGCATATATCAACAATAGCCGATGCATAGGGGATCTGTCTCATTTCCTCATCCTTTTGAGGTGTCTTAGGACAGTGTTCCTTAGACAATATAACTCCATGCTTGAAAGGTAATAAACCTCTCTTGGAGTTTTGCATCGAATACTTGACAAGAGTTTTGTCAATGTATGACGCTTGAGACAGAGCTAACATTTTTTTCTTTTGATCTCTAAAGATTTGAATTCCCAGAAAAAAGACTGAGCCTCTCCCAAATCTTTCATTTTGAATTAGGTCGCTAGCTAGTTCTTAACTTCAGTCAGTAGACCTACATCATTCCCAATGAGTAGAATATCGTCTATATACAACACTAGAAAAGTTACTGAACTATTTATGATCCTCTTGTATACAGAAGGCTCATCAACTTTCTGGTTAAAGCCATAGGATTTGATGGTGGTAACGGGCAGAAATGCACGTTATCATAGTGCTAAGTTCTTAAACAATGTTGGATTGCATTGATGAAATATGTTAAATTGCGTCCATTAAGCATAAATTCTATAATATTGCAGTCACATGCGTCCAACACATTAGAACAGTTGATCTTTATATTTTTGTGCATAATATGCGTTAACGCAATGCAAAGATTGCGATCATAGGAATTCATTAGTCGAGCATAACTTCACCGCAAGGCTTTGCGTCGATTGTGCTCGCAAACATTCGCCCAAGAAGGACCACCGCAACTTGGTCAACGCAACATGGTGGGCACATCCGGGTGAAAGGATAATTAAGAGCGATTGGAATAAAGTTGATGACAGGCGGATCCAAATTATATTGACAGCCAATAATGGTCACAAAGTACATTAAGCTTTATCGGTGACAATTATCCGACGCATCAGTCAGGAATTAAAGCTGTCCCATCTGTACAACCAGGAGAGAGAACCCGCCTTTCACCATGGATACTCTATAAATACCAAGGGCAATCTTCAAAGAGGGGGTTAACAAGTTGATTAATTCACCATTTAGTTCACGCCTCTGTCCATAGTTTTCCTTTCCATTTTAAGGCAAAGCAAGAGCAGAGTGGTGGCGCCGGAAATCGCTCAGGGCAACTTGAGAGAGAAACTTGGGGTGTAAGAGCAGAGAGCGGGCCAACACTCGCGAGAGCGAGATTATATTTTGAGCATGAGTAGAATCAGTGTAAACGCCTGGCAGCAAGAAATTGCTACCAGGCTCTTTATTATACTTGCATTGTTATTTGTACTTCATCTTCATATATATACAATGGAAGTTCTATTTCTACATTTGTTCACTCTCTTAATACGCATGAGTAGCTAAACTAGTCGAATGGGTTGAGAAGAACTAAGCTAACCTGACCTAGGAAGTTCATTGCTGGTGGTTGTCTTGTTTTATGCTATGTAAAATACCCTTTAGAGTTACTCGAGAGAGAATCTAAAGAAAGAATCTAATGTCTCGAGAGAGCTAGGTTAGAATCTGGACTCGAAAGAGCAAGATTAAACTTGCATAAACAAGAGATAGGGATCTAGAGATAAGCTCTGTTTGTCAACTTGCATCGCATGCATACTAGGAATAGGCATGATGATATGTGGTCGCCTTGTTTGTATATCATTGCATAACAATAATTAGAGGTTTATGTGTAAGCCCTATAGACACCTTTGCACATACATCACATGCATTCTAGAATTAGAAGCTGTAGCATTCACGCCGAGAGGTGGTTTACTATTGTATACATGTTGCATGATTGAAAAGCATGAATGCATTATAGGGAGTATTAGCCGAACCCCTTCTGAACCCGTTCACCGCATATTCAACGCATCTCCCGTTTACCAACTCTTTTCAAACTCCGCCGCATTTGTTATTTATTTTTCATCAACGCAAACAATAGACCCTAAGATTTATTTGTTTAACCGGTTACCGCAAGTCTTCATAAAAATCATCAACGCAAATTATTTTCACAAGTCCCTGTGTTTGACCCTGGACTTACCAAGAAACTCAGAGGAATATACACTTGAATTCCACTGGGGAAACTTGAGTACACAACGCAAACCCATCAACGCATATCATCCATATTTCCACCACATAATTATAAGCATCAAGTTTTTGGTGCCATTGTCGGGGACTTCGGTAAAATAGTTTGTTAACGGTAATTTTTTTTATTTCTTTGCAGAACTCTCAATCTCTGGCAAACTATGACTCGTAGATTGAGAGAATGTTTCGAAAGAGACTAAGAGACCGCCAACAACAACCACAGTTAGACAAAGAAGAGATGGTGGAGCAGCTTGGAAATGGAGCACCGAACAATATTAATGTCATGGCAAATCCGATTCTGTTGGCAAACGATCAAAATAGGCCCATTAGGGACTATGCATCGCCAAACCTCTATGATTTCTCTCTCCTATGAAGCAAGGAATAGTAAAGGTCCCAATATCGCTCAATTTCCGGTGGGATAATTGAATTTTGGAACCTTGCGCTAATGCCACCGTGGCAATTTCCAAGCGCCCTCTTCTTAGTTACGCATTGTCCTCCAGAAACTGGATAGGCAGGGCATTTCCTCATCGCTTTCACTGAAAGGAATGTTAACAATGTAATGTGGCTTTAACATAGTAAGAAGGTGTTGGTACTGTACCTCTTCATTTTTCTTCTTTCTCAGTCTTCTGTGGAAGGGTGGTAATTGGACTTTCATGCTCTTATTTCATTAGGCCTCCTCGACCGGCTCGACCCGCAAACTCAGGCTTCTACTGTTCCGCTTTCTCATTCTCTTCTTCTTCGTTACGCAATCTCAGTTTTTCAGTTGCAATGGAAGTTGTTCTACTATTTTCCTTCTTTCTCCCTCCACAGTCTTTCCACTCGCAATGTCACAACTGACAATTGCTCCTTACTAATCCCTCCAGGTTGTTGGAAGTCGATTGAACTTGGCAATGCCCCCCTCTGTCGGCTATACTTTTCCAGCTCAACTCGCAATTTGTCCCTATCTGCAATTCGATGGTGCGGATGGGACGTAGCCTGACTTGAAGCACTATCTCGTTTTTCTCTATTTATTGCTTCAAAAAGCTTTCAGAGTAAGAGGATTCCATTGGGTTTGTTCCCGCTGATCTGTTGCTTGATTGCTCTTGTTAACCATTTTGTTGGGAAGATCCTGCCGTGGCGCTTCTTTTTTGCACCACAGAGGTTGAAAATGTTTGTTGTTGTTCTTCCAGCAAAAATTAGGGTGGTATTCCTCACCCGAGATTGTAAAGTGTTCGGAAAAGGATTATTCTTTACAAAATAGACAGATTGTGGATTTTTGCGGGGCAATCTTCCATGCGCTGCCCATCACTTGCAGTCCGCACACCTTGCGGTGTTTTTGACTTATTGCGTTTTGATTTGCCCACTTGTGGAGTTGCGCACTGCCCTGATTCATTTTGGATCAAGATTCATCAATTGCAGTCATTTGGTTTTGTAATAAAAATAGCACATTCGTATGCATCAGAATTTTAATGTTCAATCTCATGGTCACTCTCTCTCCCAGTCCTTCATGGTTCTTAGAGATGCGGTCCATGGATATTCTTCGCTCTCATCATAAGTTTGTCAAGCAACTTCCAGTCGAACTTGCTGGCATTGGTTAAGGCTCGGTCTATCGAAGCGGGATTGTAACCATGATAGAAAGTTCTCCATTTGAAGTTCTAGTTACCATTATATGCGGACAATCCCAGGACCAAGCACTTTTTAACCTCGCCCAGCATCGCTGATTCGATTCGTCCTATTGTTCAATAATTAGAAACTGCTTCCGTTTGCGATTTCTCTAGGTAGGCTCGCGAAATACTATATCTCGCATAATTTTCTCACACTACTAAGGTGCGATACCCAAGAAGTAGATCTCTTCCGGTTTTCGATTTTTTTCTTTGATTTTTATTTATTTCTGGTCTAGGCTATATTTCTTAAGCCCTGATCATAGAGACTTTAGGAAAATCAAAATATAGGGTAAGACATTCACAGATAGATGATACTTCTTCACAGCAGAGAGTTGTTCGAAATAGTTATTTTTTACAGATCCAATTATAATTCGACTACTCCGGAGCGTTAGGCCTGTAGCAATTCTCATCTTTTATCCACAATTTTATTACAACTACGGTTTAGGTTCTTTCTTGATGAGGTTGATTTTACTTTACCAGTCAATTGCTCGGATACTTTGCCATATATTCACGATTGACACTGCAGCTTTGATACAGGATAACTGCCTCTTTGCATACAAAATTATTAGAAATAGGATTCAAAATTAGATTATCAGGTGAAAGTGGAGTTCGATTCAACCTGGGTTTTCTCTATTTTAATGATATTAACTTCCATCAAGGCCACGGCCTCATGATTTCCTGCGAAGAGACATCAACCACGCATAGAGGGTTTTGGCCATGGACAGGTAGGTCTCTAATTTTGGGGCCATTTTTGGGGAGCGGTGATACGTGAGAGAGAGCATGCGCATGAGATTTTAAACAGACCATTCTCGGACCTTTCGCGCTTATTCTATTTTTATCTTTTCCATTTTTATAAAATCTTTTAACATTTCCTTTAATTTGATTCGCCATTCGCATTTGATTGGTAGAAAGTTAAAATTCCGTGCATACCTCAAGAACACGACCAATCGTGATGGTATACTAAGGTTGAAATAAATTTTTGGGATAAAGAGAAATTGGTAATGGGTCAAAAAAATACCATGAATATTGAATTTACCTGATTTTCTAAAGAGGGTAACATATGCACAAAAAAAAAAAAAAAAATTGATTTTCGGTTCTTTTTATTATTCTAATTATTGTCATTTGTGCTAATAACTATCATTGATAATTATTACCAAATTGGACTATTCTTTAGTATAATACAGAATTAGGCTTATTTGGTAATATTTAGTTATTACATATTCGAAAAGAGGTATGTAGGGATGTTATTTACCATCTGCCTTTTAACCCTTTGTTTTTTTCATAAATTCTTCAATTGCCTTGTCAGAGTACATTGTTAGTTTTTCAGTGTAGGTGCGTTGAAAGACAATGGAGGGATTTTTCGCACTTTTTAGTTTATAATTTTATTTTAATTAAAGTTTTAAATTCTAAGTTATCGAGTGTTGGAGGGGATGCATTCTTTGAGGGTAGTGCGTGTGTAATCAATGTATTGGGTTTGTAGTTCTA
>NC_052360.1:23844673-23847951 GCF_009727055.1 Benincasa hispida
TTGTACATAGCAGACTTCCAGCGACTGCGCTGCATTGGTTAAGGTCGGTCTATCGAAGCTTGGGATTTTAACCATGATAGAAAATTCTCCCATTTGAATGGTAGTCTTAGTTACCATTATATGCGGTACAATCCCAGGACCAACACTTTTAACCTCGCCCAGCATCGCTGATTCGCATGTGGTCCATATCTTGTTTCAATAATTAGTAATAGCTTGCTTTCGTCTTGCGTTCTCGGTAGGTGGAAAATACTTCTCCATAAATTTCTCCAACTACCTGCTCCCAAGAAGTGATCTCTTCCTGGTTCGAGGATATCTGCCGCATTTTCTAGCCTGATCATAGAGAGAAAATCGGGAAACACACGTTAGTTGAACTTCTTCAGCAGAGATGTTCGAAGTATTACCATGAATCTCAATAAAACTTCGGAGTGGCTGTGCAATCTACACCATTGCCTTTTCCTGCGAATTGACCTGCAGCTTGGATCAATCCTGCAGCAATCACTGGTTTCATTCAATCTCTTCCATTCCAAGCGGCAGGGCCTCGATTGATTTCCTGGGACTCTATATTGGGCAAGCCCTGTGTGACTTGAGGGCCAGCATAAATTTGATGCCGTTGTCAATTTTCAGACAATTAAATGTGAGGCAACTTGTGCCCACATCAATGACTCTCCAATTGGCTGACAGATCTCTGGTTCATCCAGAAGGTAAGGTGAAGGATGTGCTGATCACGATTGATAAGTTTATTTTGCTACAATATCTAAATAAAACAACATAAATAACTTGTATTTCTACAAGTTATCGGTCATCTTCATGATGAATGTGGTGCATACAGTATGCGGTGCTAATTCCTCTGATGTTAGCGAGCATCCAGTCGATTGCTCGCACATGCTTCTTAAGAATTCTCATCAACACATTCTCCTAATCTTCGTTGAGTGTAGAGGAGATAATCACTAGCAGCTTCTCATTCTTCCCCAAAAATGCATACTTCAGATGGGTTGGTCGGGTTTTCAATTCAAGGGTTGGTGATTCCACCAGGGAAGGTTGCGTTGTTTTTATTTGATCTATTTCTGTTAGCTCTACTTCTTACCTTGCGATATAAGAATTGGTTGAGAAATACGAAAATTATGAAATGTCGTAAATGCATCCACTAACACCATTGCGATGGCGAAATATAATGTTTCAGTCTCTGTTTTGCAGGAAATAGGTTACCGCATGCGTTAATAGCTCGAAGACAAAATGTACAATGCATCTACATCGCATACGCCAATTGATCAAGAACAAAGAGATGATCAACGCAATGATGGTGCATGCGACAATCGATCATGAGCTTTAGCGACCAACGCATTTCAACCGCATGCAGTAATAAAAAAATAACACCGCATGCGGCGATCGGTCGAAGATGTGAGAAGCAATGCATTCGCGGACGATTTTGACAAGTGTACAGCTTTTTGTTGTGCAATTCTGATGGATTAATCGTGGAGCAGAGAGGAATTTTCCATTACGCCATGGCAGGCATTACCATAATTATACAGTGGGGACCACAAATTCAAAGAGCCAAAGTCTTGTCTATAAATAGCTTCCTCAAATTCGCTGAAAGACATACTGGGAGAGAGGCTGTCTAAAGAGACTTTATAGAGTAAATCCGGGAGAACTACGAGACAATGCTGAAAAGTGAGTCTCCGAGCAAGGAATTCTTCCGATTCCCGAAGTTGAAGCTCTGTGCAAAAGGTCAATTCTACCGGGAAAGCAAGCCTGAGAGGGAAGCTTTCCTCTCCACCACATCCATACACTGGCAAGCACAAGTCTTCGATCGGGATCTGTGTCAAGACATTGACACTCTTTTCGTATTTGTTTATATTCTCTAATTCATCTTCTATGTTCATCTTCTTTAATCCCTCATTAACAAACATGTATCAAATGCTTAATTTTAGAATTAAATGTTATCATCGTCATCATTATCATCTCTCTCTCTCTTTCCATACATTTATCATCCATTTTCTCCATGATGTGTTCTTAATCCCTGGGGTAAACAGCAAGAATTAAGCGAGTGAGTTAATCTGTGTCAAGGAATCAATTAAGTTTAGCTAAAGCATGCTTGACGGCATCTTTACCTGTGAGAGCAGAAGTGAAGATGTTATTCTGCTTATCGAGAGAAGATTAGAAGAATGCGTTAATTAAAGCGAGAAGTATTTCCAGAGATAGAAACAACCTTGCGTTCATCACATTCATCACTATTTCACCATAGACGTATGGGAACGCGGCCGATCACTGAAAGTTGTATGCCAAGGGAAAGCAGAACCTTAGTTGCATCCTTAACGCGATTGATGAACTTGCAATGTTTTTACTTTTTACTCATTCTCTTTCTACCACATTCATAAGACTTGCCATCGCATTCATAGATTCTTTTGTACAAATTCACAGCCAGTCCTCGACCCCTGTATCATAGTAGCTTAGGAATTTACTTTATTAACGCATTTTTACTTTCAGCATAATTTATATTTCTGTACAAACCAAAATTATTTATTCCTTATTATAATCGGTCGCATGTATCACAGAAGTATTGCATTTAACGACAACAAACCTGTGTTCGGCCTTGGATCATTCTGAGAAACTTGCGTTGGAATTATACTTGGTTTCAGTGCAAGGAAACTTGTGATATGCACTACTTCATTGCATACTACGAGCATATCACTATCAAATGACTTTATCACAAAGCACTTGAGTGCATATAGAGCATCATTCATTCATTCATCAGCGCAATGATAGATAACATTCCATTTTTATCCTCACAAGTTTATGGCAACATGAGCTTGTAGAATAATATCTATCATCACAATGCATAATAATCAATAGATAAAGATAGAATCATTTTCATAGACAACAAGTTTATGGTGCCATTGTCGGGGATTGGTAACGGTTAGTGTTGAATACTTTGTGGTATTTTGCAAGACAGATCTCTGTTGTACTGTCTGTTTATCGCGAAGAGCAGGCTGACGGTTTATGAGTACTGGAATTGAATCAAAAATTCTTAACTGATTCAAAGATCAAGTGTATTTTTCGTGCAAGAGCACATCAGAACCAAATTATGCAAGAAGAAAAATGGTAAATAATAATGAGAGGCCCAATGGGAATCAAGGGGTAAATTGGCCAGCGCAAGACCCTATTTTTCTTGCTGCCGACCGTAATACCCCTATGAGGAACTATGCGACGCCGAATCTTTATAACTTCTCACTCGAAATTGCAAGGCCCACGGTTACAGAGAATGCAAGGTTTGAGATAAG
>NC_052360.1:23849241-23891390 GCF_009727055.1 Benincasa hispida
AACCACAAACAACAGAACTACCAGTTCAGAAGAAAATACCTCTACAAAGAATGAATCCCAGCAAGACTCAGAATCAAAGTCATCGCAACCTCCAGCTCCTAAAACACAGCAAGCAAAGGACCTCAATGAACAGCCAATTGAACAGGAAGTACGACGGGATCCTCAACCTTTCCCCTCTAGGATGAAAAAGAAAGATAGAAAATAATTCAAGAGGTTCTTGGATGTTCTCTGACAATTACATATCAACATTCCCTTAGTAGAAGCATTGGAACAAATGCCTAGCTATGTGAAATTCCTCAAGGACATACTCACCAACAAGAGGAAGATTGGGGAGAATGAAACGGTCGCATTAACATATGAATGTAGTGCGCTTTTTCAGAACAACATCCCCACTAAAATGAAAGATCCAGGGAGTTTCACATTGCCATGCTTAATAGGGGGAAAAGAAGTCGGAAATGCACTGTGTGACTTAGGGGCAAGTATAAACTTAATGCCCTTGTTAATCTTCAAAAAGTTAAATTTCGGCAACGCAAGACCTACCACAGTTACGTTGCAATTGGCCGATAGATCATTAATGCATCCCGAGGGCAAAATAGAAGATGTACTTGTGCAAGTGGATAAGTTCATCTTCCCTACTGACTTTATCATATTGGATTATGAAGTTGATATTGAGGTGCCTATCATCTTGGGTCACCCGTTTCTCGCAACAGGGTGAGCATTGATCGATGTACAGAAAGGAGAACTTACCATAAGGGTCGACGATCAACAAGTTAAATTCAACATTCTCAATGCGTTGAAATACCCAGGTGATATGGAAAATTATCAATATATTGGAGAACTGCAGGAAGAACATTGGCACGAGAAGAAGAATCAGAGGAAGAAGACTTTAGGATTGGCGCAATGTGGGAGGAAAATTGTGCTGCAATACAAACTAAGCCAAATTTTGAAACAATCAAGTTATCTAAAATGAACAACGCAACGTATTAAGCCATCTTTGGAAGAACCACCCATGTTAGAGTTGAAGGCTTTACCAGTGCACTTCAAATATGTTTATTTGGGAGGCAATAACACTTTACTGGTTATAATCTCTACCTCACTGAGCAAATAAAAGGAGGAAGCACTTATTCAGATCCTTAAGAACAATGCAAAAGCCTTGGGATGGACCTTAGCGGACATTCGAGGGATCAGTCCTTCATATTGCATGCATAAGATTCGACTTGAAGAAGGAAAAACAGGATCTATAGAGAGGCAACGCCGTTTGAACCCTGCCATGAAGGAGGTTGTGAAGAAAGAGATTGTGAAGTAGCTTGATGCAGGCGTCATTTACCCCATATCTGATAGCAGCTGAGTAAGCCCAGTACAATGCGTTCTAAGGAAAAGGGGTATGACAGTCGTCACCAACAGCAAAAATGAGTTAATTCCTACAAGGACAACCACGGGGTGGATAATATGTATAGATTACCACAAGTTAAATCTGGCCACAAAGAAGGACCACTTTCCACTCCCGTTTATTGATCAAATGTTAGATCGACTTATGGGGAATGAATTCGTTTGCTTCCTTGACGGCTATTCAGGGTATAACCAAATTGCGATTGCACCGAAAAATCAAGATAAAACAACTTTCACGTGCCCATTTGGCACATTTGCATTCCGTCACATGCCATTTAGACTCTGTAATGCACCAGGTACCTTCCAAAGGTGTATAATGGCCATATTTTAGATTTCTTGGAGGAGTCAGTCGAGGTATTTATGGATGACTTTTCAGTTTTTGGCAACACTTATGACTCCTGTTTATCAAATCTTGAAAAAGTCTTGAAGAGATGCATTGAAACAAATCTTGTTCTGAACTGGGAGAAATTCCATTTCATGGTTGAAGAAGGAATCGTGCTAGGTCACAAGATATCAAAGGAAGGATTGGAAGTTGATCAAGCAAAAATTGACACAATATCCAAGTTACCACCACCAATCAATGTGAAAAAATTTAGAAGTTTTCTGGGACATGAGGGGTTCTATCGAAGATTCATCTGCAACTTTTCTCAGATTGCAATACCCCTAAGTGTGCTCCTCGAGATTGATTGCAAATATGATTTTAATGATACATGCGCTGAAGCATTCCATACGTTGAAAAACGCGCTCATCACTGCACCTATTCTAGTTGCACTGGATGGGACACAACCGTTTGCGTGTGACGCCAGTGGATATGCAGTGGGCGCAGTCTTGAGTCAGTGCAAAGATAAGATTTTTCATCCTATCTATTATGTCAGCAAGACGTTGAATGATTCGCAGGAAAATTATACAACCACAGAGAAAGAAATGCTCGCAGTGGTGTTTGCACTGGAGAAATTTCGACAGTACTTAATTGGATCAAATGTAGTGGTGTTACTGATCATTCTGCGATCAAATACCTTATGACGAAGAAGGATACGAAACCAAGACTGATAAGGTGGGTACTACTCCTGCAAGAATTTGACCTAGAGATTAAAGATCGAAAGGGCACTGAGAACCAAGTCGCGGATCATTTATCACGGTTAGAAAATTGCGAGGTTCAGAAGAAAGAGAAAGAAATTGAAGAAAGATTCCCTGATGAGCAACTTATGTCAGTATGCATTAATGTTCCATGGTATGCGGACATTGTAAACTTCATAGTTTGTGGCCAAGTACCAGAAGACTACTCATACTAGTAGAAGAAGAAACTGAGACATGAAGTCAAGTTTTATTTCTGGGATGACCCCTTCTTGTATCGACTTGGACCTGATCATATTTTGCGTCGATGCGTTTTTTGAGCATGAGACTAAGCACATTTTAGAACTTTATCATGAGTCCCCTTATGGAGAACATTTTGGGGGGCAGCGGACCGCCGTAAAAGTCCTACAGAGCGGCTATTTTTGGCCAACATTATTTAAGGACGCTCATGCCCATGTTGTGCAATGCGACAG
Source organism: Benincasa hispida (assembly GCF_009727055.1). NCBI lineage: Eukaryota > Viridiplantae > Streptophyta > Magnoliopsida > Cucurbitales > Cucurbitaceae > Benincasa > Benincasa hispida. Next base: position 23,852,178 of record NC_052360.1, read on the forward strand.
ATGCCAGAGAACAAGGAACATGTCCAGAAGGGACGAAATACCATTAACTTCGATCTTGGAAATTGAATTGTTTGATGTATGGGGAATCGACTTTATGGGCCCATTTCTACCTTCTGAGGGTCATCAATATATTCTAGTTGCGGTGGATTGTGTATCAAAATGAGTTGAGGCCATCGCATACACTAAAAATGATGCGGCAACGGTGGCAAAATTTCTCAAGAAAAATATCTTCACACGATATGGAATGCCTCATGCCTTAATCAGCGGTGAAGGCTCACATTTGATCAACCGCATCATCACTAACATGTTGACCAAATTTAATGTCAGCCATAGAGTTGCAACTGCATATCACCCACAAACCAATGGGCAGGCAGAAATTTCTAACAGAGAAATCAAGACCATCTTGGAGAAGGTAGTCAGTACCTTCAGGACGAATTGGTCACCTAAGCTTGACGTAGCATTGTGGGCATACAGAACTGCCTTCAAAACTTCAATCGGTATGTCCCCATATGCTCTGGTCTTTAGAAAAGCTTGTCATCTACCTCTCGAGTTAGAACACAAAGCAATGTGAGCAAGTAAAAAGCTGAACTTCGATTTGTCAAGCGCGGGGGAAGTCCAGAAGTTGCAGTTGAATGAGCTGGTCGAGTGGCAAATGAATGCATACAAAAATGCCAAGCTTTATAAAGAGCGAACCAAGAAGTGGCATGATGACCGCATAAGCAAAAGGACGTTCTTCGAGGGTCAACAGGTACTTTTATTTAACGCGCATTTGCGATTGTTTCCAGGAAAGTTGAAGTCCCGGTGGTTTGGGCCATTCCGCATCAAGACTATTGATAATAGGCAGAAATGCACGTTATCATAGTGCTAAGTTCTTAAACAATGTTGGATTGCGTTGGTAGAATCTGTTAAATTGTGTCCATTAAGCATAAATTCTATACTTTTGCGGTCATATGCGTCCAACGTATTAGAGCAATTGATCTTTATGTTTTTTTGTAGAATAATGCGTTAACGCAATACAAAGAATGCGATCATAGGAATACATCGGTCGAACGCAACTTCACTGCAAGACTTTGCGTTGTTCGTGCTCGAAAACATTCACCCAAGAAGAATAACAGCAAGCTGGTGGACGCATCTGGACGAAAGGACAATTAAGATCGATGGGACAAAAAGTTGACTGTACTCGAATCCTAACGGTCAAAAGTACATCCAGCTTTATCGGTGACAAATATCTGGCGCGTCAGTCAGGAATTAATGTTGTCCCATCTGAGCAACCAGAAGAGAGAAGTGATAACTTGTAGAAATACAAGTTATTTATACTGCCTTATCTAGATATTGCGGCCAAAAGAGAATATATACGCCATTTGTATGAAAATTAGCTTAGAAATACAATAATTATGAATTATCGCAATTACACCCACTAACATCATTAAGATGGAAGAAAAGGAGATTTTCACTCTGTTTTGCAGGAAACCAAGTCACCGCTTGCGATCAAGGCTTAAGAAAAATTGACCAACGTATCTCTGTCACATTGCGCCCTTCAATCAACAATGAAAAGACGATTAACGCAATGACGGCGCAGTGCAACAGTCAATACAAAGCTAACTTTCAACCGCATGTAGTAATAAAAACAACACCGCATGCGAACACCTGATCGAAAGATGCAGCTGAGCAACGCAAACGCTGAGGATTATGACACGTGTACGACTAACAGTTGTGCAGATTTGACGATCTGTTTGCATAACAGAAGGAATACATATCTCTCCATATTCAGAATTTTCATAACAACAAGTGGGGACCACAAGGCCAAAGTCAAAGATTTTCACCTATAAATACCCCATAGAATTCTCAGAAAAATATGGTTACTTGATATGGGGCGAATTGATATTAGGTCATTGAGAGAAAAGTTGAGCTGGGTATTAAACTGAAGAAATCCGGGAAGAAGAAGAGACAAGGCCGAGAGGTGAGTCTCAGTGTTAATCTGCTAGATCCCCATCGCGAACCTTTATACTCAGATCCCTGCTACCGGTTGAGCAAGCCTGAGAGGGAAGCTCATCCTTCCTCACGATCCATCCATTTCGACAAGCAAATCTCCATCCAAATCGGTGCAAGACATTGACACTTGTTTGTATTTGTTTCTATCTCTTTTCATCATTGTATCTCATCTTCTTTATCTCTTCATTTACATACCATGTATCAAATGTTAAATAGATATATTGAATGTCTCGATCGTTTTCATCACCACTTCTCTATCTATTTATGTTCCTCCGTTTATCGTTTTCTTTATGAAGTGTTCTGATCTACGTGCCAGAGAGATTTTTTTTGAAAGATTCTCCCGAGCGTGAACCAACCCAACAAACAAGGAAAGGATGCCTCTCGGGGCATCTGAGAATGATTCGAGCTGTATGAAGGGAAACGGTGCACTTTGGTAGTTGCGAATGTTGCCGTAATCGAATGTATTTCCCCTGGTAGTTAATATGGATTAAACGAGTACTTAATATGTGTTAAAGAGATAATTGCGTTTAGCTAAGGCATGCTAGATGGCATCTTCACTTGTGAGAACAGAAGTGAAGATGTCATTCTGATCTATCGAGAGAAGGTCAGAAGAATGCATTACCTAGAGCGAGTAGTACTTCCAGAGATGGAAGCAACCTTGCATTCATTACGTTCATCTCTGTTTCACCACAGACATGTGGGAAAGCGGCCGATCACTGAAAGGTGTATGCTAAGGGGAAAATGGAACCGTACTTATAACTTTAACGCAATTAAGGAACTTGAGCTGTTTATATTAGTTATCTTTCTTTTTCTGCTTCGTACATAAGACTTTCCATCGCATCACGTGATCTTTGTATAATCTTCACAGCCAGCCTTGACCTCAGTATCTTGTATCATGAAGCCTGTATGTTGTACCATCTTAGCTTAGGTTTACTGCACTTTATTTTATTATCGCATTTTACTGCTTTACTTTACTTTAACGCATATTTTAAATACTTGCACAAACTATACTTTTAATTGAAAAACTTGATCACTTGTATCATAAACATAACGCAATAATCTCAAACAGTCCCTGTGTTCGACCTCGGATCACACCGAAAAACTTGCGGTGGAATTATACGTGGTTCCAACGTAAGGAAACTTGTAACAATGCATAACATACTACAAGAACATCCATTAACAAAGCATATCTAGAAGTAGTATTGCATGAATTGAGTCAAGTCAGGTCATTATTGCATACTATTGGACTTGAACCGTGCATGCATATCATAGCATAAATCTAGCGTTACAAGTTTATGGCACCGTTGCTGGGGATGGTTAACGGTTAGTGTTGAATATTTTTGTGATATGTGCAGGACATATCTCTTTGTACTGACTGTTCAAGGCGGAGAGCAGTCTGACGTCTTATGAGTGCTGAAGTGATCTGGTAATTCTAAGTGGACCCAAAGATCAAGTGTATTATTCGCGCAAGAGTTCATCAGGGCCAAATTAATTGGTGAAGAAGCATGGCTAATGAGAATGTGGCACTTGTAGGAAACCAAAGTGAAAATTTTCTAGCGCAAGATCCAGTTTTTCTTGCTGCTGACCAGAACATCCCTATGAGGGATTATGTAGTGCCAGATTTTTATAATTTTTCACTAGGAATTTCAAGACCCATGGTTGAAGGGAATGTAAGCTTTGAGATAAAACCTATTATGCTGCAGATGATTCAAAATGTGGGTCAATTTGGAGGATTACAAGGAGAAGACCCAAACGCTCATTTGAAGAATTTTGTAGACATGTGCAGTGCATTCTTCATGCCTGGTGTAACTCAATAAAGTCTTAAACTATACCTGTTCCCGTACACACTGTGGGACGAAGCAAAAATGTGGGCTCAAGCATTAGAGCCAGACGAGATTAATGGTTGGGAGCACTTGGTGGATAGGTTCATGAACATATTCTTTCCTCCATCCGTCAATGCAAGGAGATGGAGGGATGTTTTAAGTTTTGAACAAAAGGGTTATGAAACCTTGAGTACCACCTGGGTGCGATTCTGGCAGTTAGTGAAGAACTGTCTGCATATCAAGATTCCCGATAGTATTTTGATGGAAACATTTTACAATGGCTTAGACCAAACAACGCAAGCAATCGTCGATGCCTCCGCAGAAGGAGGATTGATGAACAATTCATATACGGAAGCAAAGAACATATTAGATCACATCTCGCGACATTCTGATGAGTGGATTGATACCAGACTTAAGGTAAGAGGTCTGAAGCAAGAAAGAGTAGAAAGTGTCGATGTGTCAACCGATACAATGAGCGCACTGGTCGATCAGATGACCACAATGACCTCACTTCTCCAGACGATGGCCAACCAACAGAGAACTCTCTCTCAAAGATCAGCGCAAGTTAACGCGTTGACTCATGTGGCTGCAATGAATTGCATCCAATGTAGAGATGGACGTCTAGTAAAGTTTTGCCCATGGAATCAATAACCCATATATGCTGTCTACGATGAATCATTTGGCAACATCTACAACCCTGGTTGGTGGGATCACTCAACTTTAGGTTGGGACGGGAATCACAATCAGGATAGCCATAGTTTTTATCACTATAGTTATCAAGGGGATCGAGGCAACCCTTCAGTCTTCATTAATCCAGACTGTAGCCTAAGTAATGCTCAAGATATACCACCCTGTGACCAACCATCCCTATACGATACCTCTTGCGGCACCTCATCTCTGGAGACATCGTTAAAACACTATATTGAAAAGAGCGAGGCAATGAGACAATCACAAGCTAACACCCTTAAAGAATTAGAAGAGCAGATAGATCAACTTACGGGGGAATTAAAGAAAAAAGCACTTGGTACGCGACACAGCAGTTCAGGAGCATCGGGGCCACGAGGGAAAGAACAATGTCATGAAGTGACATTAAGGAGTGGCAAAACAACAGCCCCTATGCCATCAGTACCAGATGCGACAACAACACCAGTCGATTTGACTATTGATGATGACCAATCAACTAATATTGGAAAAAGTGCCAGATCAGAAGTAAGTTCATCTACAAAAGATGAAGCTCCTCAAGATATGAATTCTAAAACAACACAACCTCTAGCTAATGAAACACGGCAAGCACCAGACCTCAACAAACAGCCAAGTGAACAGGAAATATGGTGGCATCCTCCACTTTTCTCGTCCCAGCTGAAGAAGAAAGATGATAGCAAGAAATTTTAGAGGTTTCTAGATGTTCTCCGATAGCTGCACATTAACATTCCCTTGATCGAAGCACTAGAGCAGATGCCGAGTTATGTAAAATTTCTCGAGGATATTCTTGCAAATAAAAAAAAGATCGGGGAAAATGAAACCGTTGCGTTAACATATGAATGCAGCACGCTATTCCAAAATAATCTCCCCACTAAAATGAATGATCTTGGGAGTTTCACATTGCCCTGCACGATAGAAGGGAAGACGGTCGGGAACGCGCTGTTCGATCTAGGGGCAAGCATAAATCTAATGGCTCTACAATTTTTAAGAAGCTGGATATTGGCAACGCAAGACCAACCACTATCACAATACAGTTGGCCAATAGATCGATAAAGCTTCTTGAGGGCAAGATAGAGGATGTTCTCATGCAAGTGGACAAGTTTATATTCCCAGCAGACTTTGTCATATTGGATTACAAAGCTGATAGAGAAATCCCTATCATCTTGGGTCGCTCATTCCTCATAACAGGGCGAGCACTGATCGATGTGCAAAAAGAAGAATTGACCATCAGGGTCGACGATCAGGAAGTAAAATTCAATGTAGTCAATGCGTTGAAGTACCCAGGTGATGTGGAAAATTGCCAATACATTGAGGAACTGCGGGAAGAGCCTTGGCACGAATCCCTGAAGGAGCTGGAGGAAGAAGATTTTGAAATCGGCGCAATGTTGGAAGAGGACTGCATTGCAATTCATATTGAATCCAATTTTGAACCACTCAAGTTATCTGAACGGACATCACAACGCATTAAGCCATCTTTGGAAGAACCACCTGTGCTAGAGTTAAAGTCGTTGCCTGTGCACCTTAAGTATGCTTACTTAGGAAGTAACGACATGTTACCAGTTATCATTTCTGCATCGCTGAGTAAGGAGAAAGAAGATGCGCTCATACAGATCCTAAAGAATAACGCAAAGGTCTTGGGATGGACCTTGGCAGACATTCGAGGAATCAGTCCCTCATATTGTATGCACAAGATTCGTCTGGAAGAAGGAAAGATTGGATCAGTAGAAAGGCAACGTCACTTGAACCCTACCATGAGGGAGGTAGTGAAGAAGGAAATAGTAAAGTGGCTGGACGCAGGTGTCATCTACCCGATATCTGATAACAGCTAGGTAAGCCCACTGCAGTGTGTTCCGAAGAAAAGGGGGATGACAGTCATCACTAATGACAAGAATGAATTAATTCCCACAAGAATGACTACAGGGTGGAGAATTTTTATGGATTATTGCAAGCTGAATTTGGCCACCAAAAAGGACCATTTCCCACTCTCGTTCATTGATCAAATGTTAGACAGACTCACGGGGAATGAATTCTTTTGTTTTCTTGACGGCTATTCAGGGTACAACCAAATAGTGATTGTGCTGGAGGACCAAGATAAGACAACTTTCACGTGCCCATTTGGTACATTCGCGTTCCGTCGCATGCCATTTGGACTCTGCAATGCGCCAGGCATTTTCCAACGATGTATGATGGCAATATTCTCAGATTACTTGGAGGAGTCAGTCGAGGTATTCATGGATGATTTCTTAGTCTTCGGTAGTAATTATGACTTCTGCCTATCCAACCTTGAAAAGGTTTTGAAGAGGTGCATGGCAACAAATCTTGTTTTGAATTGAGAAAAATGCCACTTTATGGTGGAAGAAGGAATAGTTCTGGGTCACAGAATCTCTAAAGCAGGATTGGAAGTTGATCAGGCAAAGATCGATGCAATTTCCAATTACCCCCACTAGTGAACGTAAAAACACTTAGGAGCTTTCTGGGACATGCTGGGTTTTACAGAAGATTTATTCGCAACTTCTCTCAGATCGCAAGGCCCCTAAGTGCACTCCTTGAAGCTGACCGAGGATATAATTTTGATGAAGCATGCACCAAAGCATTCAACACATTGAAAGATGTGCTCATCATCGCACCTATTTTGATTGCACCGGATTGGACGCAACCATTTGCGTTGATGTACGATGCTAGCGGATATGCTGTGGGCGCAGTTTTGAGTCAGTGTAAGGATAAGGTATTACATCCTATCTATTATGCAAGTAAAAAATTGAATGATGCACATGAGAACTATACAACCACAGAGAAGGAAATGCTCGCAGTGGTGTTTGCACTGGAGAAATTTGGACAATACTTAATTGGAACAACCGTTGTGGTGTATACAGACCACTTCGCAATCAAGTATTTGATGACAAAGAAGGATGCAAAACCAAGGCTTATACGATGGGTGTTGCTACTGCAAGAATTTGACCTAGAGATTAAAGACCGGAAGGGCATCGAGAATAAAGTCGTAGATCATTTGTCAAGATTGGAGAATTGCGAGGTTTAAGGGACAGAAAAATATATTGAGGAAAGATTCCCTGATGAGCTGCTGATGGCAGTAGACATTAATGTTCCTTAGTATGCAGACATAGTAAACTTCATCGTTTGCAGCCAAATACCAAATGACTACACTTACCAGCAGAAGAAAAAGCTAAGACATGATGCCAAATTTTATTTATGGGACGACCCATTCCTATATCGACTTGGACCTAATCATATATTACGTCGATTCGTTTCTGAGCACAAAGTCAAGCACATTTTAGAGCTTTGTCATGAGTCTCCATATGGAGGACATTTTGGGGGGCAATGAACCGCAGAAAAGGTTCTATAGTGTGGCTACTTCTGGCCAACACTATTTAAGGATGCCCATGCCTATGTTGTGCAATACGATAGATGTCAAAGAACAGGGAATATGTCGAAAAGGAATGAAATGCCACTGACGTCAATCTTAGAAGTGGAATTATTTGATGTTTGAGAAATTGACTTCATGGGCCCGTTTCCACCATCAGAAGGTCATCACGATATTTTGGTCACGGTTGATTATGTATCAAAATGGGTTGAGGCCATCGCATGTGCCAAGAATGATGTAGCCACAGTGGCGAAGTTTCTGAAGAAGAACATTTTTGCTCGATATGGGATGCCACGGGCCTTAATCAGCGATGAGGCTCTCACTTTATCAACCTCATAATTGCCAACATGTTGACTAAATTCAACGTCAGCCATCGAGTTACGACTACGTATCACCCACAGACTAATGGGCAGGTGGAGATTTCCAATAGAGAAATCAAAACTATCTTAGAAAAGGTAGTCAATACTTCCAGGAAGGATTGGTCACCCAAGCTGGATGAAATGTTGTGGGTATATAGAACTGCCTATAAAACACCAATTGGCATGTCCCCGTATGCCCTGGTCTTTGGAAAAACTTGTCATCTACCGCTCGAGTTAGAACATAAGGCAATGTGGGCATGCAAGAAGCTGAAGTTTGATTTAGCCAGTGTGGGGAAAGTCCAAAAGCTGCAATTGAATTAGTTGGTCGAATGGTGAAGGGATGCCTATGAAAATGCCAAGATTTATAAGAAGAAAACCAAGAAATAGCATGACAACCGCATAAATGACCAGACATTCACCGAAGGTCAACAAGTATTATTATTTAACACATGTTTGCAATTGTTTCCAGGAAAATTGAAGTCTCGCTGGTCTGGGCCATTCCAAATCAAGACAATCTTTCCTCACGGCGCAGTGGAACTAACAACTTTAGACGGGAACAGTGCGTTTAAAGTCAATTGATTCAACGGATTAAGCCTACTATGGAGGCAACTTTGAACGATGCATGGACACCATTGACTTGGGCAAGCAAGATTAAACCGCTTGCGAGGGAAGCGATTGCGGTAATTCTAAGAACTTCTTTCAATCAGCACCCCTATCTATGTTTACCTGTTTTCGTTATAGCTTTCTTTTACCGCCTTCTAAATTCCATTATTTACTGCTTATTAGAATTAGCCGTTAATGCTTTTTGTGTTCTTTTACAATTTAATGTCGTACGTATTTCCATTTATTTAATCTAGTAGCGTCATTCGTAAATTCTTGTGAATGATTGATCATTAAACACTACAAAGTCCTCTTCGATTTGCATTTCTGATGAATCAAGAAGAAAAATAAATACTGGTATAAAAAGCGATGATGGAGCGTTGTGTGTTAACAAGAGACACCTTGCATCCATTACACCCAAATGCATTGCGTTGAGGGGTGTGTTGCACGCTTGTGTGCTCTTTGCTCATCCTTAGCTAAATGCACTATGTTGAGGTATCCTCCAGAAATGTGTTAGTTAAGGGGCGTGTTGTGGGAGTACATGTGTGTTACCCGTCCTCAACAAATATGTGTCTGCATTTAAGGGAAGCATGGTGTGAAATTTTTTTTTCTCGTGCACCCTTCTAAATCAAATTTGAAAGAAATGTCAATTCATTTATTCTTTTATAAGTTAATCAAATTCTTTGACTCTTGTATAGGCACAAATTTTTTTATTGTGTTCATTTGTAATTAATTGTATATTTTGTTAATATTCAATACAATGAGTACATATTCACTCAACTTTTTACCTGTGCCTTTTTCTTTATCATCCTTTTTCAATATTTGCAACGTACTTAATCTTTTACTTTTGTGTTCTTCATTGCTATGCTATGATGTAATATATGCTTACACTTAGAAACATTTTCCATACTTTGTAAATTCGGATTACCACTTAGTTAATTCTTAGTTTAGTATTACTTTACCTTTTATCTTTCAAAGTTCTGCTCAAATCTTCTTTTTGAAATTTTTCTTCTAAGTGTTTGTCTAGTCTATCCAAACAACGCAATGAGGACCTTGCTCATCTTTAAATTTGGGGGTGGGGAAGATCCGAGCAGATAAGATCAAGAATATGCAGTATTTAAGAAAATGCATTCATTTTCTTCAAAATAAATAAATAAATAATTTTTATGCAAAACTCCAATGTCAGTGCAAGGGAAAATCTTTAAAAATGTTCCCAACCTGATAAGAGTTTAGTTATGAAAGGAGTCTGCTCATAGTTGGATGTTCGTATGACACCCGTAAGAGTAAGCCAAAACGAAGGTGGGTCTCCAAGATCAACGCAGTATGAAAAAAAAGAAGAAAAAAATATATACTAATAAAAGAATGCAAGAGACAACTCCTCTAAATATCATGAGTTAAAGTTGAGATTGGCACAACCGTAGTTGGATGTTCGCATGACACCCGTGGGGACAAACCAAAACGAAGAGTGTAACCATGACCAACAGTCTCTAGTAAATGACGCAAAAGTTTTGACCACTGTATGTAGATATATCAAGTTGTTTTGACAAGGAAGAGATAAACATTCTATTTTGAAAAACTAGAAAAGCATCTTTGAGCAGAATTTTGTTATATAGAAGAATAAAGTAGGGCTTGTTAAGAATTAGCAAGGATAGGAAGAAATTGCGATGCTAAGCAATGTGCCTAAGTGTAACATTCGGAGCAAACCAATTGACGCAGAAATATAGGATAGGAATTGAGCTTTATTGCCTTAGTAGAAGATATGCTTGAGGACAAGCATATATCTAAATTTGGGGATGTGATAACTTGTAGAAATATAAGTTCTTTATACTGCCTTATCTAGATATTGAGGCCAAAAGAGAATAAATATGCGCCAATTGTATGAATTAGCTTAGAAATATAATAATTATGAATTATTGCAATTACACCCACTAACATCATTAAGATGGAAGAAAAGAAGATTTTCACTCTGTTTTGCAGGAAACCAAGTCACCACTTACGATCAAGGCTTAAGACAAATGGACTAACGCATCTCTGTCACATTGTGCCCATCAATCAATAATGAAAAGACGATTAACGCAATGATGGCGCAGTGCGACAATCGATCCAGAGCTGACTTTCAACCGCATGCGGTAATAAAAACAACACTGCATGCGAACACCTGATCGAAAGATGCAACTGAGCAACGCAAAAGCGGAGGATTGTGACACGTGTACGACTAACAATTGTACAGATTTGACGGTCTGATTGCATAATAGAAGGAATAAATATCCCTTCATCTTCAGAATTTCCATAACAACAAGTGGGGACCATAAGGACGGAGTCAAAGATTCTCACCTATAAATACCCCATAGAATTCTCAGAAAAATATGATTACTTGATACGGGGCGAATTGATATTAGGTCATTGAGAGAAAGGCTGAGCTAAGTGTTAAACTGAAGAAATCTGGGAAGAAGAAGAGACAAGGCCGAGAGGTGAGTCTCAGTGTTAATCTGCCAGATCCCCGCCGCGAAGCTCTATACTCAGTTCCCTGCTACCGGTTGAGCAAGCCTGAGAGGGAAGCTCATCCTTCCTCACGATCCAGCTCATCCTTCCTCACGATCCATCCATTCTAGCAAGCAAATCTCCATCCAAATCGATGCCGAAACGTTTGCCCTTGTTTGTATTTGTTTCTATCTCTTTTCATCATTATTCTCATTTTCTTTATCTCTTCATTCACACACCATGTATCAGACGCTAAATAGATATATTGAATGTCTCGATCATTTTCAACACCACTTCTCTATCTATTTTCGTTCCTCCGTTTATCGTTTTCTTCATGAAGTGTTCTTAATCCCCTGGTAGTTAATATGGATTAAATGAGTACTTAATTTGTATTAAAGAGATAATTGCGTTTAGCTAAGGCATGCTAGACGGCATCTTCACCTATGAGAGCAGAAGTGAAGATGCCATTCTGATCTATCGAGAGAAGGTCAGAAGAATGCGTTAACTAGAGTGAGTAGTACTTCCAGAGATGGAAGCAACCTTGCATTCATTATGTTCGTCTCTTTTTCATCACAGTCATGTGGGAACACGACCGTCCACTAAAAGGTGTATGCTAAGGGAAAAATGGAACAGTACTTATAACTTTAACGCAATTAAGGAATTTGCACTATTTATATTAGTTATCTTTCTTTTTCTACTTCGTACATAAGACTTGCCATCACATCACATGATCTTTGTATAATCTTCACAGCCAGCCTTGACCTCAGTATCTTGTATCATGAAGCCTGTATGTTGTACCATCTTAGCGTAGGTTTACTGCGCTTTATTTTATTACTGCATTTTACTACTTTACTTTACTTTAACGCATATTTTAAATACTTGCACAAACTATACTTTTATAAATTGAAAAACCTGGTCGCATATATCATAAACATAATGCAATAACCTCAAACAGTCCTTGTGTTCGACCTCGGATCACACCGAGAAACTTGCAGTAGAATTATACTTGGTTCCAATGTAAGGAAACTTGTGACAACGCATAGCATACTACAAGAATATCCATTAACAACGCATATCTAGAAGTAGTATTGCATGAATTGAGTCAAGTCAGGTCATTATTACATACTATTGGACTTGAATCGTGCGTGCATATCATAGCATAAATCCAGTGTTACAAGAAGCCACTTTCTCTTTTGATGCCCTATAAATACCCAGTGCATTCTTCAGAGAAGGGGTTAAGCAGTCGATTACTTCCACTCTTTCCAAGTTCACACCTCTGTGCATAGTTTTCTTTACCATTTTACGGCAAAGCTAGAGAAGAGTGGTGATGCCAGAGATCATCCAAGGCAGCTCGAGAGAAAACCTTGGGGCGTAAGAGTAGAGAGCGGGCCGACTCTCGCAAAGGCAAGAGTATCTTTAGAGCACGAGTAGAAACAGTGTAACGCCTGATGGTAAGAAATTGCTTCAGGATTTTTACTTACTTGCATCGTATTTCTATAATTCGTTTTATATCTATTCAATGGAAGTTCTATTTCTACATCTACTCACTCTCTTAATATGCATGAGTAGCTAAACCAGTTGAATGGGTTGAGAGGAATTAAGCTAACGTGATCTAGGAAGTTCATTGCTTGCGATTGTCTTGTTTTACGTTGTGTAAAATACCCCTTTAGAGTTACTCGAGAGAGAATCTAAAGACAGAACCTAATGTCTCAAGAGAGCTAGGTTAGAATCTGGACTCGAAAGAGCAATATTAGACTTGCATAAACAAAAGATAAGGATTTAGAGATAAGCCCTGTTTGTCAACTTACATCGCATGCATCCTAGGAATAGGAGTGATATTATATGGTCGCATATTTATGTGATTGTCTTGTTGTCATCGCGTAAATAGACTTATTGCATATCTATCGCATGCATTCTAGCCTTAGAAGCGGTGGCATTTACAGCAAGAGGTGGTTTACTATTGTATGTTGCATGATCGCAAAACATGAATGCATCCTAGGGAGTGTTAGCCGAAACCCTTCTCAACCCGTTCACCGCATATTCATCGTATTTCCCATTTACCAACTCTTTTTGAACTCTGCCACATTTGTTATTATTTTCATTAATGCAACAACAACCCAACACTTACTATTTACTTGGTTACCACAAAGTTTTCATAAATATTACCAACATAACTATTTTCACAAGTCCCTGTGTTCGACCTTGGACTTACTAGGAAACTCAAAGGAATTTACACTTGGATTCCACCGAGGAAACTTGAGTGCACAATGCTATCCATCAACACATTTCATCCATCATTTCCACACTTCATAAAAATAAGCAACCAACTATCTTTCCCCATGGCGCAGTGGAGCTAACAACTAAGGATGGAGGCAGCGCATTCAAAGTCAATGATCAAAGAATTAAGCCCTACTATGGGGTCAATGTGGAATGACGCATGGAGACCATCGACTTAGGTAAGCAGGATTGACCGCTTGCGGGGATGCTATTGCGGTAACTCTGAAAAACCGCTTTCAATCAGCATCCCTACATCTATCTTAATTGCTTTCTTTACAGCTTTCCTTTACTGCTTTCTGCATTGCGTTATTTACTGTTTACTAGAATTAGCCTTTACTGCTTTATGAATTTACTTTCAACTTAATTCAAATTGCATTATTTCCATGCCTTGCTCAATTTACTTACTTATCTGTTGTAGTTGCATTGTTCTTAAAGTTTTCGTGAATGATTGACTTAAAAGAAAATGAACACCGCAAAGTCTTATCGACTTGCGTTGTTGATGAATTGAAATAATAACAATAATAATAATAATAAACTTTAATAAACATTCGGTATGCATTGTGATGATGGGTGCATCTTATGCTGATAAGATACACTTTGCGTCCATCTTACACAAGTGCATTGCGCTGAGGGGTGTGTTGCACGTGTTACGCTCGTCCTTAGCGAAAATGCACTATGTCGAGGTAGTGTTGCACCAGTAGAAATACCGTGCACCCGTCCTCCAAAAATGCGCTGAGTTGAGGGGTATGTTGCGCTATTGCACGCATTGTTGCCCGTACTCTGCAATTATACATTTGCGATAACGGATGCATTGCGTTAATCTTTAACCTTGTGCCCATCTGAATAAAATACAAAAGATAAATTCTATTTTGAGAGAGAGTAGTCCAATCGTTTAGGCTTCCAAGGAAATGATGACTTAGCAGATGAATGCTAATTCATAAATGCGAGGAGCGCGGCGAGCAGGCTTTTTGAGTACCTCGAAGCCTACCATGCAAAATTTGCGTTGGGCCCATCAAGGCCCAACCTATAACTTCCCCCCTCCTTCATTTGAGGAAGTCTATTTAAATCTTTTGCGAAAAAGAAAACCCTAAGAAAATCTTCTGCATACCAACATTTGAACTTTCTTCCTAAGTCCCAAAGAAATTTTCCAACTCTATCACTCACCAAAACCATGGCTGAGCAATCCTCACATTCATCTTCCCTACCTTCATCACCTTTCCTAGCCCAAGTAACAGCAAGGGAGGCGGCATTTCTCACAGCAAGCCGTCACCTCACTGCCCAGCCGAAGCCCATCCAAAGAATCACCAGAAAACCTCGACGAAAGCCTTTTGTAGCCAAACCACTCCAAACCCGACGAGCACGGAGAGTGCCCCACTCCCAGCACTATCAATAGAAAGCGAGAAGAAAAGAAGAGATGACAAAGAAGTTTTTTGAGCATCCTGAGCAACATGGAGAAGGAGGGAGGGTTACAGAAGCCGTAGTTGTTAATCAGCCCTTGCCTTTGAAGGAGGAGATGGCAAAAGCTTCACGAAGAAGCGCCTGGCCGTTTCGGATCCTAAGGAAACTGTTCACATAGAATCCTATGAGGGACCCATAGGGGCGCTTTGAAGAAGGTGGAAGCAAAGAAGCAGCTTGAAACAGCTGAAGGGAATAAGAAAAGAAAAAGCAAGGAGAAGGGGGCAGAAGGAGATGAAGAGGCCCGGCCAAAGAAGGAGAAGAAAGAAAAGAAATCGAGTGAAAAAAGGGAGTGCAGGCGAAAAGAGAAGCACATGAAGAAGGAAGAAAAGAGGAAGAGGGCTGAAAGCCCGGATGTTGATGAAGAATCCACCACCGCAAGGGTGGAAGAGGGGGTGTCAACGCAAGAAAAAGAATCAGCACAACCTCAAGAGGCATCAACACATATCAGGATGGTTGCGACTAAAGACCGAGAGGATCCAGACATTACCCCTCTAATGCGGAGTCGCAAGGGTCAACAAGCGACCCACAATTTTGGCAAAGTCTAGCAGAAGAGAAGGAAAGGAGAAAAAGAGAAGAAGAGGAGAAACAAGAAAAGATGTTACGAGCGCAACAAATCATTGCAGCAGACAATTTGAAAAGAAAACTACAAGATGAGGAAGTGTGCCGTAACAACGCAATTTCAGTAGAAGAAGAAAGAAAAAGGCTCGAAGATGAACAACGCATATTGCTGGCCTCAGAGAAATTTGAAAAAAAAAATGTGAGAAGAAGAATAAGAAGAAAAGAAGAAGAAGGAAGAGAAGGAGAAACGGTGCAAGGCAAATGTGCAGCGCATTAGAGAGAAGAAAAGAAAAGAAATTGCAGAGTGGAAAAGGGAAGAAGAAGAACAACACAAGGAACGGGAACGCAAACAAAGACAAAGGTCTCGCCTTATGTTGGCACAAGATAAGGCCAAAGCGAAAGTTGGAAGCAGTGAGCCTGCGTTGACCAAAAGGCGCCTATGAACGAAGAAGGAAAATGATGACATGATGATGGAGATGGGGTTCTTTCCTGTGCCAACGCCACTACCAGATTTAATTACAAGTTTTGTGCTGAAGCATGGGTGGGAAATATTCTACCAGTGTCCATCCATCATAATTCCAACGGTAGTGTGAGCTTTTTATAATGGACGGCTTCATGGCACCAAGGATACGGTGATCATGAAAGGGTGGATAGTGTCATTCAGTGCAAGGGACATCAACGAATTATATAAGATGAAGGACATCTCGGATGCGCCAGGCAAAAAAGTTATTGATGATCCCAAAAAAGAACAAATGGAGGATGCACTGAGAACATTAACGCAACTGGGCACTCAATGGTCGGTATCCTTAAAAGGCATCAAAACCCTTGTGTCTAACAAACTGCTTTCGAAAGCGCGTCTTTGGGTTTATTTGGTGAAAAGGCGACTCATCCCTACATCGCATGACAAAACTATTTCGAGGGATCGAGTAATGGTCGCATATTGCATAGCGTGCGGTATTCCAATTGACGTGGGCCAATTGATCGCAAAGCAAATTCGAGGTTTTATAGGGCGTGTGAGAGGCCAGTATTTCTTTCCTTGGATGGTTTCGAGCTTATGCCTCTTTGTGGGTGTAGGTATTGAAGAGGAGCAAATGCCAGCAGTCCATGGCCTTATCAACACAAAGATCTTGAGGCTCACTGCCCCGAGCTTCCACTTAAACGACCCATTATCGATCTGAATGTGCCACAACAGCCAAAGCCAAAGAAGCAGCACAAAGATGACAAAGCAAGGAAAAAGTCCAAGAGCAATCATCGCAAGACCAAATACCCTTGGACCCCTTACCTTTAGTTATTTGCCCTCAAAGCCCACCTACGGAACCCCTTTCCCCACTCTCGGAACACTTTACAAATCTCCTCTTTGCTCCCGATTCACCTAATGCACTCCCAGCAGCATCTTCCCCCCAGTCATCTCCACTGCATTTTTCTCCTCCATTGTCGCATGTTGACGACCCACACGGTTTGGGTGAAGGTACTTCTGCTCAACCGCAAACCGCTGCTGGTGAAACATCGCAGGCGCACCCCTCTACCACAACCCTTGCTGCTGACCTAGCAAAGATGCGTTATCTTCTCTCTCAACAACAAGAATTCTTCTAACAACGAATAACGGAGTTATAAGAGAGCCATGCAGAGGTGCAACGCAGTGTTGCGATGATGCGGTAGGTGCTGATCAATATTCAACGCATTATCTTCACGATCCACCTGAACTAGAGACAAATGGCAAAACGCAACCATGAGTACTTTAACTTTTTGACAGCATGGTTCCTCGGCATTTACAGCAACCTCTGCATTTTGAAGAAGCTCCTCGAGTTCCTTTGCAAAATCCTCCCCTAGAGCCCCCACCGCAACTCTAAATTTGGGGGTGTGCCACCTTCTCAATAAATCTGCAATTTTTTGTTGCGGCCATTCTTTTATTTGTTCATTATTTTTATGTATAGAAGCTATACCATGATTTTTTGTACATGCTTAAATTTTGTGTTACGATGATTGTAATTCTTTGTATACTTAGTTAATTTTAATACAACTGAGTAGCTATTCTTTCCATATGTGTTAGCCTCTTTACTTATCATTCTTTGTCAAGTATTGCGATATTCCTTATCTTTTATTTTGCGTTATCAATTGCGTTGCCATGATGAATAGTATGCATACTCTTAGCAACATTTCTTACACTTTGCACTTTCTGACTAACACTTAGATAATTCGTAGCAATAGCAATGCTTTACCTTTTCTATTTCAAGACTCTGCTCAAACCTTCTTTTAAAAATTTTGACTAAGTGTTTTGTCTTTTCTGTCCAAAACAACACAATGAGAACCTTGCGCATCTCTAAATTTGGGGGTGGAGAAGGTCTGAGTAGATGTGATCAAGCGGATGCGGTCATTATCGGGAAAATGCGTTCATTATCAAAAAAAAAATCATAAAAACTTCAATGTCAGCGCAAGGGAGAAATCCCAACCTGATCAGAATTAAGTCGTGAAAGGAACCTGCTCGTAGTTGGATGTTCGCATGTCACCCATGGGAGCAAGTCAAAATGAAGGTAAGTTTCCGAGATCAATGCAATATGAAAAGAAAAAAAGAGAGAAAATAAGAATATAAGAGACAACTCCTCTGATCAGCAAAAGTAAAACTTGGTTGAGAATCAAGAGTTGAAGTTGAGATTGGAACACAACCGTAGTTGGATGCTCGCATGACAGCCGTGGAAGCAAGCCAAAATGAAGGGTGTAACCATGATCAACAGTCTCTAATAAAATGACGCAAACCAGACCACAACATAAAGCACGCACCTAGTTGTTTTTGCAAGAAGAGGTAAACATTCTTCTCAAAATAAGAAGGAAATTTTTTAGTAGAGGTTTGTTATAGAAAAGAATAAAGTAGAGCATGTTGATGAATTGTTAAAGAATAAAAGGAAATTGCATTGTTAAGTAATGTTGTAGAGGTGGAGCATTCGGAGCAACCAATCGACGCAAAGCTAGGATAGGAATTGAGCGAAATTGCCTTAGTTGAAGATATGCTTGAGGACAAGCATATATCTAAATTATGGGGGTGTGATAACTTGTAGAAATACAAGTTATGCTGTTTTATTTAGATATTGCGGTAAAAAGAGAGGAAAGTTGCGTCGATAGTATAAGAATTGGCTGAGAAATACAAAAATTATGAAATGTCGTAAATGCATCCACTAACACCTTGTGATGGCGAAATAGAATGTTTCAGTCTCTGTTTTGCAGGAAATAGGTTACCGCATACATTAATAGCTCGAAGACAAAATGTACAACGCATCTACATCGCATGCGCTAATCGATCAAGAATGAAAAGATGATCAACGCAATGACAGATCATGCGAAAATCGATCATGAGCTTTAGCGACCAACGCATTTCAATCGCATGCGGTAATAAAAAACAACACCGCATGCGGCGATCGATCGAAGATGTGAGGAGCAACGCATTCACGAACGATTCTAACAAGTGTACAGCTTTTTGTTATGCAATTCTGACGGATTGATCGTGGAGCAGAGAGGAATTTTTCATTACGCCATGGTAGGCATTACCATAATTATACAGTGGGGACCACAAATTCAAAGAGCCAAGGTCTTGTCTATAAATAGCTTCCTCAAATTCGCTGAAAGACATACTGGGAGAGAGGCTGGTCTGAAGAGACTTTACAGAGTAAATCCAAGAGAACTACGAGACAAGGCTGAAAAGTGAGTCTCTGAGCAAGGAATTCTTCTGATTCCCGAAGTTGAAGCTCTATGCAAAAGGTCAATTCTACCGGGAAAGCAAGCCTGAAAGGGAAGCTTTCCTCTCCACCACATCCAAATGCCAGCAAGCACAAGTTTCTGATCGGGATCTGTGTCAAGACGTTGACACTCTTTTCGTATTTGTTTCTATTCTCTAATTCATCTTCTATGTTCATTGTCTTTAATCCCTCATTCACAAACATGTATCAAACACTTAATTTTCGAATTAAATGTTATCATCGTCATCATTATCATCTCTCTCTCTCTTTTCATACATTTATCATCCATTTTCTCCATGATGTGTTCTTAATCCCTGGGGTAAACAACAAGAATTAAGCAAATGAGTTAATCTGTGTCAAGGAATCAATTAAGTTTAGCTAAAGCATGCTCGACGGCATCTTCACCTGTGAGAGCAAAAGTGAAGATGTTATTCCACCTATCGAGAGAAGATTGGAAGAATGCGTTAACTAAAGCGAGAAGTATTTCCAGAGATGGAAACAACCTTACGTTCATCATGTTCATCGTTGTTTCACCATAGAAGTATGGGAACGCGGCTGATCACTGAAAGGTGTACGCCAAGGGAAAGCGGAATCTTAGTTGTGTCCTTAACATGATCGACGAACTTGCGATGTTTTTACTTTTTACTCATTCTCTTTCTGCCACATTCATAAGACTTGCCATCGCATTCATAGATTCTTTTGTACAACTTCATAGCCAGTCCTCAACCCCTGTATCATAGTAGCTTAGGAATTTACTTTATTAACGTATTTATATTTCTGTACAAACCAAAATTCTTTATTCTTTATTATAACCGGTCGCATGTATCATATAAGTATCACATTTAACGACAACAATCCCCGTGTTCGACCTCAGATCATTCTGAGAAACTTGCGTTGGAATTATACTTGGTTTCAGTGCAAGGAAACTTGTGACACGTACTACTTCATCACATACTACGAGTATATCACTATCAACGCATACACTTAGAACGTAGTATCGCATAAAATGTCTTTATCGCAAAGCACTTGAGCGCATATAGAGCATCATTCATTCATTCATCAGTGCAGTAGATAGATAACATTCCATTTTTATCCTCACAAGTTTATGGCAACATGAGCTTATAGCATAATATCTATCATCACAGTGCATAATAATCAATTGATAAAGATAGAATCATTTTCATAGTCAACAACGACCACAAAGCAACAATTGAAAATCAACGTAGACTCAACCCTGCGATGACGAAGGTCGTCAAGAAGGAGATTATCAAATGGCTGGATGCGGGCATTATTTATCCAATAGCTGATAGCTCGTGGGTCAGTCCCGTGCAATGTGTGTTGAAGAAGGGCAGAATGACGGTAGTCCCAATTGAGAACAACGAATTAATACCGAAAAGGACCATCACTGGATGGTGCATATGCATGGACTACCGCAAGTTGAATGCGGCCACAAAGAAGGATCATTTTCCTCTACCATTTATTGATCAAATGTTATACCGACTAGCAGGGAATGATTTTTATTGCTTCTTGGATGGGTATGCCGGATACAATCAAATCATGATAGCTCCTGAAGATCAAGATAAGACCATATTAACCTGCCCATATGGGACATTTGCTTTTCGCCGCATGCCATTTGGCCTCTGTAATGCGCCAAGCACATTCCAAAGGTGCATGATGCCAATCTTTTCAGATTATCTCGAGGACTCAATGGAAATATTTGTGGATGATTTCTCCGTTTATGGGAACACGTACGAAGTCAACCTAGCCAACTTAGAGAAAATTCTGAAGAGATGTGAAGAGAAATTTGGTGTTCAATTGGGAAAAATGTCATTTCATGGTGAAAGAGGGTATAGTGTTAGGACATAAAGTCTCCAGGGATGGGTTGGAGGTGGACAAAGCAAAGATTGAAGCAATTGAAAAACTTCCACCTCCAACCAACGTGAAGGCTATGCGAAGCTTCTTGGGGCATGCTGGATTCTATAGACGATTCATTAAAGACTTTTCTAATATAGCACGACCACTAAGTGCGTTGTTAGAGGCGGACAGAAAATTTGAGTTTGACAACAATTGCCTCAACGCATTCAGAGTTTTAAAATATGTGTTGATTACCGCACCCGTACTGATTGCACTGGACTGGACATTGCCATTTGAAATCATGTGCGACGCAAGCGGGTATGCGATGGGGACAGCTTTAGTGCAAAAGAGAAAAACAATTTTGCACCCCATCGCATATGCGAGTAAAACTTTAAACCATGCTCAAATAAATTATACCACCACAGAGAAAGAACTCCTGGCTGTGATCTTTGCGTTGGAGAAATTCCAGGCATATCTGTTGGGAACCAAGGTATTCATCCACACTAATCACTCGACAATTAAATATTTAATGACAAAGAAGAATGCAAAGCCGAGGTTGATCAGATGGGTTCTCCTGCTCCAAGAATTTGATATCGAAATAATTGATCGGAAGGGGACAGAGAATCAAGTTGCGGATCACTTGTCCAGACTGGAAAATCCTAAGGTTGACCGCAATGAGACTAAAGTGAGTGTCGTATTCTCGGATGAGCAACTATTCCACATAGAAGAATTGCCCTGGTATGCGGACATCGTCAATTATTTGGTTTGTGAACAATTTCTGAAGATTACACCTATCATCAACAGAAGAAGCTCAAGAATGAATGCAGACACTATTATTGGGATGAGCCAAATCTGTATAAAAGAGGTGCAGACTAGATTATTCGATTATGCGTGCCAAATGCTGCTCAACAACGCATATTGTAGCAATGTCACGATACACCATATGGTGGGCACTTCGGAAGGCGGCGCACCGCAGCCAAAGTTTTACAAAATGGATTCTTTTGGCCCACATTATTCAAGGATACTATTGACTACGCAATGAAATGTGATCGGTGTCAACGCACAGGCAACATTTCATGGAAGAACGTAATACCAATGAACACTATCTTGGAGCTGGAATTATTTGATGTATAGGGGATTGATTTCATGGGACCATTCCCTCCTTCGAACGATAAACACTATATTTTATTAGCCGTCAATTATGTCTCCAAGTGGGTAGAGGCAATAGCATGCGCCGCAAGTGATCCGGCGGTAGTCTCCCAGTTCCTGAAGAAAAATATTTTCACTCGTTTTGGCACTCCCCGTGCCATCATAAGTGATGAAGGATCACACTTTGTCAATCACAATATCAAGGAGCTACTGCACAAGTACAATATCCTTCACAAAGTGGCCACCGCATACCATCCGCAAATTAATGGTCAGGCTGAAGTGTCCAATCGAGAAATTAAATTGATACTTGAGAAGGTGGTAAAACCTTCACGGAAAGATTGGGAGATGAAGCTTGATGATGCGTTGTGGGCATACCGGACCGCATTCAAAACACCAATAGGTATGTCCCCATATGCGTTGGTATATAAAGAGCGCACGAAGCGCTGGCATGATCAACGCATATGCGGTAAAAACCTCCAAGTCGGGCAAAAGGTCTTGCTATTCAACTTATGTCTACGACTCTTCCTGGGAAAGCTAAAGTCACGTTGGTCCAGACCGTTCGTAATTTGACAAGTACTTCTGCATGGCGCGGTTGAATTATCAAATGATGACGGAACCAACATATTCAAAGTCAATGGGCAGCGAGTAAAGGCATACCATGGAGAACGCTGGCATCGCTAAGTCGACTCTATGGGACTAAAGAACTTTGAATGAAGAAGGAAGTAGGTGGTCCCTGTGTTATCAAATGATCACAACTCATCAGGGACGCAAGTTTTGGGAAACTTCAATTCTTCAACTCTTTTCTCCACTACTCGAAATTTTTACTATCTTTTCAATCCTGATCTATCCTTATTTACTATCACTATTTTTATTTCTATAAAAAAAATGTGATAACGAGTTTTATTTTGTTTCAAATAATTTGACCCTCTCTTTGTTCTTCTTGCAAACGATCGAGGCACTAGATTGCAAAGATATTACGCGAAGAAGCACTTATCTTTTTCTATCGTCGTAATCCAAAGAAAAGAGATCGCCGCAAAGATGGATGCGTCAATAAAATGTGGGCGACAACGCAAAATTTGGGGGTGTACTCTTCCTTATCTTTAGTTCAAATTTTGCACTATCACATTGCATTTTTACTTTTCAAAGTTTTATCACCGCATCCTCTTTGATCACTGCAATCATTTGACAAGTAGATAAATTTAGTAGTTTACTGCATTCTGTTTCTTTGCCAAATATGATTTCAATGATGAAAAATATGCTTCTATCTCCTTTGTATATATTAGAGTTAACTTAGTCTTAAGATAGTAACCTCATGAAATATTTCTAGAAGTTAGGGTGTGCTAGCTTTCTTTCAAACTCCCTTTACAACGCATTCTATGATCATCTTTTGGCAATGAGGACATTGCCGCATTTTAAATTTGAGGGTGGGGTATTTGTTTCCGACCTTGCTTCTATTTCTAAAAAAAACAAAAATTTGAGAATAACAACTCCGCTGTCAACACAATGGGAAACCCATGTTGATAAGAGTTAAGTTGTGAAAGGCACCTACCCATAGTTGGATATTCGCAAGACACATGTGGGGGCAAGCCAAAACAAAAGTAAGTCACCAGGATCAACGCATCAAATCAATGACCGCAACTCCACTACCAAACCGGTATGAGTTTAGTCTGAGAAAGAGTGCATTGCTCGTAGTTGGATGTCCGCATGACACACGTGGGGGTAAGCCAAAATGAAGGCAAGGCACTCGGATCAATACAAGGTCAAAAAAATTAGCAATGAAGAAAATTTTTGTGCAAAGATAAAATAATTTGACACCCAGAAGAAAATTTTCTTTTTGAAATAAATCATGCGATGTTCTAGAATTCCTTTTGAAAGTTAAGCTTGCAGTTCCTAAGTCTTAGAAATATTTTAGGAAAAGACTTGAATAAGACTTAAGAAAATTATAGCATATAGAATTTGAACGAAGTATTCTTAAGAAATCTAGGAAAAAAACTTTGCAGTTGACTTGCTAAAGGAATCTTTAGCTTATGCTTGAGGACAAGCATTGTTTAAATTTGGGGGTGTGATAACGGGCAGAAATGCACGTTATCATAGTGCTAAGTTCTTAAACAATGTTGGTTGCATTGATGAAATATGTTAAATTGCGTCCACTAAGCATAAATTCCATAATATTGTGATCGCATGCGTCCAACGCATTAGAACAGTTGAACTTTATATTTTTGTGCAGAATATGCAAAGATTGCGATCATAGGAATTCCTTGGTCGAGCACAACTTCACCGCAAGGCTTTGCATTGATCGTGCTCGCAAACATTCACTCGAGAAGGACCGCCGCAACTTGGTCAGGGCAATATGGTGGACGCATCCGGGTGAAAGGATAATTAAGAGAGATAGGACAAAAAGCTGATGACAGTTGGATCCAAATTAAGTTGACAGCCGATAATGGTCACAAAGTACATTCAACTTTATCGGTGATAATTATCCGGTGCATCAGTCAAGAATTAAAGTTGTCCCATCTGTACAACCAGGAGAGAGAAGCCGCCTTTTACCATGGATGCTCTATAAATACCAAGGGCATTCTTCAGAGAGGGGGTTAACAAGTTGATCAATTCATCGTTTAGTTCACGCCTCTGTCCATAGTTTTCCTTTCCATTTTAAGGTAGAGCAAGAGAAGAGTGGTGGCACAGAAGATTAGAACCTTGGGGCGTAAGAGTAGAGAGCGGTCTGGCTCTCGCGAGAGCGAGATTATATTTTGAGCACGAGTAGAATCAGTGTAAATGCCTGGCAGCAAGAAATTGCTACCAGGCTCTTTATTATATACCTGTCTCTTATACACATCTAGATGTGTTTTTGAGCACGAGTAGAATCAGTGTAAATGCCTGGCAGCAAGAAATTGCTACCAGGCTCTTTATTATACTTGCATTGTTATTTGTACTTCATCTTCATATATATATAATGGAAGTTCTATTTCTACATCTGTTCACTCTCTTAATACACATGAGTAGTTAACTAGTCGAATGGGTTAAGAAGAACTAAGCTAACATGACATAGGAAGTTCATTGTTTGCATTTGTCTTGTTTTATGCTGTGTAAAATACCCTTTAGAGTTACTTGAGAGAGAATCTAAAGAAATAACCTAATATCTTGAGAGAGCTAGGTTAGAATCTGGACTCGAAAGAGCAAGATTAGACTTGCATAAACAAGAGATGGGGATTTAGAGATAAGCTCTATTTATCAACTTGCATCGCATGCATCCTAGGAATAGGCATGATGATATGTGGTCGCCTTGTTTGTATATCATTGCATAGCAAGAATTAGAGGTTTATATGTAGGCCCTATATACACCTTTGTACATACATCGCATGCGTTCTAGAATTAGAAGTCGTAGCATTCACGCCGAGAGGTGGTTTACTATTGTATGCATGTTGCATGATCATAAAGCATGAACGCATTCTAGGAAGTGTTAGCTGAACCCCTTCTCAACCCGTTCGCCGCATATTCATCGCATCTCTCGTTTACCAACTCTTTTCAAACTCTGCTGCATTTGTTATTTATTTTTCATCAACGTAAACAACAAACCCAACAATTTATTTGTTTAATCGGTTACTGCAAGTCTTCATAAAAATCACCAATGCAAACTATTTTACAAGTCCCTGTGTTTGACCCTGGACTTACCAGGAAACTCAGAGGAATTTACACTTGAATTTCGCTAGGAAAACTTGAGTGCACAACGCAAATCCATCAACGCATATCATCCATATTTCCACTACTTAAAATACAACATCAAATGGCAGTATCAAATCGTATGTTTCAAGATCGAGAAGCTTGTTTCAATCCATAAATGGATCGATTAAGCCTAGAAACCTTTTGCTCTTGACCTTGGGTCATGTATCCCTCAGGTTGTTGCATATAAATGGTCTTCTTGAGATTGCCATTCAGAAAGGTAATCTTGACATCCATTTGCCATATCTCATAATATAATATGAGGCAATGGACAAGAGGATTCGGATGGACTTTAGTATGGCAACAAGTGAGAAAGTCTCCTCATAGTCGACTCCCTTAACTTGGGTATAACCCTTTGTCACTAATCTAGTCTTGAAGGTTTGCACCTTTTCATCAGCACCCATTTTCTCTTGTAGATCCACTTGCAACCTATAGGTTTAACCCCATCAGGTTGGTCTACAAGATCCCAAATTGAATTGAAGTACATAGACTCCATTTCGAGATCCATTCATCTTTGTCAACCGAGATCCATTCATCTTTGTCAACATCCTCCATTGCCTTCTTGTAAGACAATAGATCCTCAACATCCCCATCAGCTACCATAGCTAGGATTTCTATCAAATCTATATAATGGACAGAAAGGTTCGCAACCCTCCCATTACATCGAGGCTCCCTCAACACTTGATGTCATACCCCGCCCCAAACCACCTTATCAGCCTAGGAAAGGGCGTGATTGACAGTAGTTATCAACCCTTTCGTTAACACTTACTGCCTAATAACTCTTGCAGAAATAACTCTGATACCAATGTACAAATTGAACAATCAACTAATTAAGTAGGCCCATTTTATTTTACAACAATGTAACGTTTATACAACTCCAAGATTTAATTACAAGTTTACAACAACAACTGTAAAATCCTCCGAAAGTGTAACTGTGGCACGTGGCAGACCTTGACCTTAGCAGCACCCTGGAACTCCTCACCTTTCGCTACCTGGGAAAAGGAAAAACATTTGGAAAGCATGAGCTATAAAGCCCAGTGAGTAACTAGAAAACTGATTTTTATCATAAGAACTACCCCACACTTGGGTACTTTTGCTCAAATACCTTCTCAACTGTGTCTTTCAATATCGAGCTACTTGGATACCTTCTCAAATGTCCTTGGGTATCAAGTTTTAAGTAAAACTAGTCATAAAATAACTTTCTTTAATAAAACTTAGAAAACATGTCTTTATCTGAAAGTTCTTTCTTTAGCACATGGTTTCTTAAAACATTGAAAACATTTTAGTCACTCACCTTGATCATTTAGGAACCTTCCTCTCTAGAAGTTCCTTTGTCACCTCGGGCTCCCTTTTGAACCCTAAAATCTAGATTCAATTTAAAGCTCAGATTACTCATAGTTATAGGCATTATCTAGAGATACTTCCTTCTACAAATATGCTCTAGATGTCTCAGGAATCTTACCTTAAAATCTTTGCTCAGAACTCCTCGTGGTTTGGCCGGAATCATAAAAACTTCAAGACTGACCCAACTTACCCGACAGCTCGACCCTTCTGTCTTTTCCTCATTCTCCAACCCGATTCCTTGGAGCTTCTTCTCTGACAGCCCCACCATGAAAACTAGACTCCTTTACCTTTCAGATGGCTTTGTAATCACATCAAACACACGAGTATTCTGGGAGAACTCCTCGTTCTAAATTGATACTGCTTTCCAGACTTCACTGTCCAATGAGTCCTCTTTGAACTTTTATGTCCAATGCATGGATTTTTCTCTCAACGCAAGGTTTCCTCAACTTTCCCACTCTTCTTTATGTATTTTGAGTTGTGATCTGAAGAATGAAGTCTTTGGTCCTATTTATAGGCATCCAAGATTGCTCCATGACCGACACCTTCTACTTGGCCGCATGACCAAATGTCTCTTCCTTACACCATCAACGCAATCTTGCATCAGCATAACCCAATGTGTCTTCTTCTCCTTTCACCAACGCATGGCCCTTACCTTTGTATGTCTTCTTATGCTGCCACCTTTTTTACTTAAGGCTTAAGAATTCTTCCTAACAAGCCACATGTCCGGATGACATCCTCCATGAGTTCAGCCTTCATATGCGTCCACGGACTCTTGGATGTTCAACGCATCACTTCCATTTTCCTTCCTTCAATCGCATACCATCACCAACCACCCTTCCAACGCATTGGTCCCTTCCAACGCATCCCACACAACATTCTATACTTAGCCAAATTTCTAAATTTTTCCTTTGTCCAAGTACTCTTTCAAAGATCTTGGGCCAATGCATAGCAATGCCTAGTCCAACACTTAGTCAATTTTTAGGGATTTAAGCTTAACTCAAAGCTACTCAAGGACAATCTATTCAACACTTAGAAATTTCCTTCATTTTAACATAGGATTTAACTTTCTCCTAGTTAATCCCTTAATCACCTGCTTAAGTAGGAAAAATGAAAATCCGGGTTTCACACTTGAGGTGGATTTGACCTATTATATGATCCAACTTCAACAACTTTTGTTGAGGTGTGGGATTTTTCAACAACTCTTGTTGAAAGTTCAGTAGATTCCTTGGAAAGTTCATTCAATACTATTTTACTACAGGGCATGTACTCCTTTATGTGGTCTTCTTCTAGAAAAGTAGCGTTTGTCGACACAAACACTTTATTTTTCTTAGGGTTGAAGAAGTAACCACCTCTCATTCCTTTAGGGTAGCCTAAAAATAGGCATTGTTTTGAAGGAGGTTTCAGTTTCTTAGGATTTTCCTCAAGCACATATGTTTTGCAACCCCATATTCTGAAATGACGTAAACTAACTTTACGGCCATTCCATAACTCCAAAGGTGTTCTCGTAACACTCTTGGATGAAACACAGTTCAAAATATACGCTGCAGTCTGTATTGCAAAATCCCAAAATGAATAAGGTAAGGAAGTGTAACTCATCATAAATCGAACCATGTCCAACATGGTCAATTTCTCCTTTCTGATACACCATTATGTTGAGGTGTGCCAAGTACTGAGAGTTGGGATACTATTCCATGCTCTATCAAATAGTTCTGGAATGTAAGATCCAAAAACTCTCCACCTCGATTAGATCGAAATGTCTTAATTGTTTTATTCAATGCATTTTCAACTTCAACCTTAAACTCTTTGAACTTTTCAAATGATTCAGACTTAGGTTGCATTAACTAAACATACTCATACCTTGAATAATCATCAGTAAAGGTGATGAAATAACCAAATCCTCCTTTTGCTTTTACATTCATCACACCGCAGAGGTCTGAATGTACAAGTTCCAAGTGTTCTTTGGCACTGTGACATTTTCCAATAAAATATCTTTTAGTCATTTTTCCTTCAAGGAATGACTCAAACACATATAAAAAAATTTCTTCTAACTCACTAGAAGTCCATTTTTTACTAGTCTCTCAATCCTATTGAGATTGATGTGTCATAATCTCAAGTGCCAAAGTTGGGCATTTTCTTTAGGATAAATTCTAAATCTTTTTAGTTTGAGTTACTGCAATTTTAAACATTTCAGTGTTAAGGAAGGCTTTAGTTGCTAACGATCTTAGCACATAATTATTGTCTTCAAGTTTGCAAAACAAATATATACACCATTTTTGTAAATAAATACTTTATTTACATTAAAAAAGATAGTATAATTTTTGTTCTAAAAGGCATTTTACAGAAATAAGGTTCCTTTTTAAATTTGGAACAAAAAATACATTATCTAGTGTAACTTATGATTTCTGTAAACAAAGTTGAAGCCCTCCCACTGTTGTAGCTGAGACAACGTGCCCAGTTCCAACTTGCATTGTCATCCCCAGCTTCCAATTGTCACTAGGAATTAATTTCCTAAAATGGAGAACAAACATGGTTAGTGGCTCCCAATCAATTATCCAGATTGAATCATCATTCTCTGCTAACAGGTTTCCAAGAAAAGAAAATCATATTTACCTTGCTTGGCCTTTTTCTTTTCTGCCAAGTATTTGGGACAATTCCTCTTCCAATGTCCCTTCTAGTTGTACTAGAAATAGATTTCTTTTACAACCTTGGCCTTCTTGCCCTTTTGAGTAGCAACTAGTGGGTTAGCTTTCCCCTTTCCACCTTTTTCTTCTTCCATTATTTGGTGCTAGAAGAAGAGGCATAAACTTCGTCCCAGAGGTCGAACCTCTGAAGAACTTCTTAGAAGATGAAGAAATATTTGCCTCACCATTCTATTCCTTGGTTTTCATCAAGGATTGAAAGGTCTGTAGCTCGTTAAGCATAATGGTTAGGTGGTAGTCAATCTTGTTCATAATAGTATTCCTACGAAACTGTAGGAAACTTTCAGGTAAAGTTTCTAGGATGAAACTAACCTGGTTGGCTTCATCGATGATGGACCTATTCATCTCTGCCATGTTGAAGTGGACCATCATGTTGAGAAAATGTTCTCTAACAGATGTCCTTTCTTGCATACGGGCATTGAAGATGTATTTGAGAGCGTCGTGTCTGAGTCATACAGACGGTTGTCTGAGCATTCCCTTCAGGGACTCCATGATTTCACGGGCCCTGAGCATAGGCTCATACTTCTTGGCCAAGACTTCAGAAAGGCTTGTCAAGATGCACGCTTGAGCCTTCTCATTTGCCTGTTTTCATTGATCGTATGCTTCTCGAACATTTTGAGCAGCATTTGGAGCTGGAATGGGAGGACAATCCTCCATTAGGACAAACCGAAGGTCATCAATGATCATAATGGTGTTGATTGTGTTTTCCAAGTTGTGTAATTATCACCCATTAGTTTGTTGACGACGAATAAATTAAGAGTCGTAGAAGTCATTATGAATTAATTTGTTGAAACCATACAAATTATTTGTATTAGTATATTTGCATTAAACCACTTAGAAAAATCAATTAATTTTAGCAAAATAATCTAATGTATCCTATGTGAAATTTATTTTGCAATGATGCTTCAGTGAGACAGGACAAAAACCATCGTAGGGTGATTAGGTGCCCATTCATTGAAATGAGACAATCTCAACCAATAGACAAAAAAACTCCTTGTTACTGTAATTATCAGTCACCATCGTTCGGTCCAAAATTTGTTAAACTTCCTTAACATTTCTAGTAAGTGTAACCCCTCGTTTTAGATTCTAGAGTTCCGCCCCAATGAGCCAACTGTAGGAAAAAACTGATTGGGGGCAAAAACTAAAGTAACCCTTATCCATTTCTAGAGTTTGAGTAAAGTGTCATGCAAAAATGTCATCCTTTGGCAGACACTCAAGGTGCCACGAAGCCATGCATGAGACTTTACTTCAAACTAATAAGAAAGGCCGAGGGATGTGTTGTCACACGTCCCTCTCCCACTTACTATAAACACTCTTTTCATTCACCTTGATATTGATCTATACAAACACCATCCATCAGGAGGCAATCAAGGTGCCTCGAGGTCGAGTATAGATCTCACGGTGTGAACTTTTAGGGAGAAACATGAAGATGATAAAATGAAGTATCATATACCTCATTTTCCTCCCACTGCACGTTTACCTAGGATTAATTAACTTAGGAAAATCTGGCTAATGATTTTAACTAAGTGATTGTTTAATTTTTCCAAAAGCTACATTTTCTTTGGATAATTAAACAATTCTTGATTAAGGTTCGTTAAACACTTTAACAAACGTCAACCAATAATTACATGCTTGTAATAAATCTATCTAATTCACCTTTCTAGGTTAGTTTCTAAGTATGGGTGTTACGTTTCCGTCAACTTAAATACCCCAGCCTAGACAGAACTAGCCTTAGACAAAAAGTTCCTTATAGATACATTTGTTACAATATTAATCTTTTAATTAAAACCAATTTAATTCTATTATATTGATTAAAAGATTAAACTAAATTTCTAATCTCATTAGAAATGTGATTTTATGTCTATATGATTCAAATTTTAAAAATATTTTTAAAAATGAATTTTAACCTAAGGTTTGCATGCAATTATGATTTATCGATTTTAATTTTCTAATTTCATTTTGTTATAACAACTATAAGGAAATGAAATAATTAAAACCATACATTGCAAGTAAAACATACTTATTTTATAACAATTATAAATTACCCTAAAGTGGTGACATGCTTCATGAAATTTCATTTCATTACTAATATACATAACAATTATATACTAAAGTAATGAAATTATTAATAACATACTTCAAAATATACATTCATACTATATATTATAACTCTTATAATATAAATTTTGCATGTATATTTTATTAATGCATGCATGCATATATTATAACATTTATACTATATGATGAATGAGCATGCTATAAAATTAAATCATGCATCTAAACATATGTTATAACGATTATAATATAAATGATGCATGAAATTAAATGCATAACCTATGGTAAGATTTAATACTTTATGACATACTGTATGACATATATATTTAAATAAAAATCATACATCAAATGCATAATTAATAAAAAAAAAATTATTGGACTGGAATTAGACACTTAAATAATTAATTAAATTAATATAACACTTATATTAATTTAATTAATAAAAAAACTATCTATTACATAAATAAATAATCAACCGGTTCAAAAAAACGAATCGAACCCTGATCCGCTCGAACCTAACCCGAACTGCAAGCGAACCAAACAAGTCACGAA
Organism: Benincasa hispida; assembly: GCF_009727055.1. Taxonomy (NCBI): domain Eukaryota; kingdom Viridiplantae; phylum Streptophyta; class Magnoliopsida; order Cucurbitales; family Cucurbitaceae; genus Benincasa; species Benincasa hispida. Next base: position 23,884,908 of record NC_052360.1, read on the forward strand.
CCGAACCGGACAAGAATTGGTTTGTTCTTTCCATCACGAAGTATAACGTTGTGTCCAGCATTGCAACGCTATAAAAAGAACACAATGTTGTTTTTCATCGCAACATTGCAACGTTAGGGCACAACGTTGCAACATTGCAGTACAATCTCTACTATACAGCCGCGTTCTCCATCGTTTCTCCACCAAATTTGGTCTCATTTTCTCCAGATTGGCACCAGAAAACCCACGAACAACTCAATGATTTAAAATACAGACTCGATAGCAAAATTATGCCCTAAAACATGAGCCCTTACAGACCAAATTTTGTAAAATCAAAGCAATAAACAAAGTGTCAATCCTGAAACATCCAATAATTTTAAACAAAACACATTCTTAAACATTCATCACATGAAAAATTACAAAATGAAACTGTAAAATTAATTCCAAAATTTTGGAAAAAAATTGGGTAAAAAATCTAGCTATAATACCAATTGAAGGAACCATTGAAGGTCTTTAAACAAAAAAACGGGATCGGACCCAAAAATCTCAAATTTACAAAATGTTTAAACTTTAAAGCAAACAAATAGAAATTATGCATTTAATAACAAAAAAAGCATGCTCAAAAGAATTATACAGAATCGTACATTGGTTTAAGAAACCCTTACCTTTGAAGAATCGCTCTTCAAGTAAAATCTCTTGAATAAAAAAGGACACCATCACAATGGAAACCTCTGTATTCTCTGAGTGAGAGTCCAGAAGGTGTGAGCTCTAACTATTTTAGAAGAAGAGAGAAAAAGAGAGAGGAGGAGAAGATTAAATTTTTATAGAACCTTTATGTAAAACTCAATGTGGAAGAAGATGAATCAGTAACCACTCACAGAGTCTTGCATGATGTAGAGAGAAAAAGGGTCCCTAATATTGTTTTTCAAAAAATAAAAATAAAACTAAAATTTAAATTTAAATTAATTTTAATAAAAACTTTAATATATATTCATATGATTTTCATATAACATATATTAAACNATAAAAATAAAACTAAAATTTAAATTTAAATTAATTTTAATAAAAACTTTAATATATATTCATATGATTTTCATATAACATATATTAAACTATATGTTATATCATATATAACATATAACCTATAATTTAATATTGTATCTAATACAATATAACCTATAGTTTAATTCTCTCAACAACGATATTTAATATAAATCCTATTTATATTAAATTTAATTATATGAATCCAATTCACATAATTAATATTTTAATCATATTCAAATATTTAATTTCTTTCAAATAAACTTTATATTATAATGTATCAAATACATTATAGTAATTATATCATATATAATTAGATTAAATTAATTATATCACATAAAATTAATTTTCTCAATCAATCTGAATTATTCAAATTAAACCAAAAATTGATTCTCATTAATTCCCGTTGAGCTACAAAGGGGACCTCATGGACATGTAGCTTGAAGCTCCAACAGTATGTGAATAATTAATTAAAATTCTTTTAATTAAAGTATTTACCATCCGTTAACTGTCGAACACTCCATTAAAGATTGACTGCACTCACAAATATATTTCTGTGTCCATTGGATATAACCAGTCAACAATACAATGACCCTTCACAAATTGCTCGTAAACAGCTAGACCAAAATTACCGTTTTGTCCTTATAGTTACACCTAACTCCTTAAGTATCACTGATCCCTCTCATGAACAATAAATCATAGTCCAACTATGACCAAACCCCTCTCGGGCTAGGAGAGGATGTGACGTCACATTGTTCAAACCCTGGAATCAACCCTTAAAAGGAGCAATTTATCTACTTACCTCGACGTTTGGGAATGAGTGAATTCCTTCTTGTGTAGCTATGTTCCTAGCTCCCCAATCAGACGAATCCCCAAAATGATAGGCTCGTTGAGTAGGCAATTTGATCACTCTCATCCATACAAATTAAAGGACCACCTTCATAGGCAGGTTTACAACTCACTCAGGATTCAGGTCATGTTACCTATGGTCATCCTAGTGAAATGTAATTCTCTATTATGAACGACGTTATATAATAAGACTAGACATTTCGTGGTTCAGTCTTATACAAACTCCTTTGTATAGAATACCCCGCTCACATGTCTCCATATGAATGGTCAAGATGAGATCATTTGTAGCACTTTAAAACAATTGTAACATCTACAAAGCGAGTTATACTCATAGTGTTACCAGAATAAGGTATCCAATCTTATCCATCTACTACAGACCACTTAGGTTATCACTTAAACATGATCCACTGTATGTTTCTACATACATGTTTAAGCTACAAGATGACCTTGGATGTTAGTTTATTAGTTTTTGGATTAATGCAACTAAATGTCAAATAAAACATCACACATTTTATTAGATAAATAAGATGTTACAATACAATTACAAACTATAGAACCCTACAAGATTTAGGGCATCAACCTCAACACTGAAAATATTCAACTAACAAGTGCATTTCACCACGGACAACAAACTAGAAAAAGAGCCAACCTAGAAAGGTTTATAGCTATGCATCTTAAACTTAATACAGTTCTAAATCATTTATGAGATAAGTTATAATGCATTCTTAATCGAACATTTCCTTCCTTTTGTATAAATCAGATTTTGATTTTACTTTAAGAAATTAATTTCTTTAAATTTTATTAAATTTTACTTCTCAATTTAGAATGAGAATCTCTCCAAATTGTGTATCATTCCTTAAAAATCTCAAGAGAATAGAATACAATTAGAAAATACTCTCTCTCAAAGTTTCTGTCCCAACAATAAATTAATTTCAACTACAATCTTGAAATCCACAAACAAATGATAAAAATAATTATACTATCCAACCATTTTCATTTTTCTCCATAAAATTCATTTCATATTATCGTATGGAACATATATTTTGTTCATTCAACTGCAACTAATTACTCGAGGAAAAGAATCGCAAAAAAAGGCACAAATGATGAAAATCAATAATAAAAAAAAAATAAAGAAAATCGTCTCGTAATAGAGTTATTCTTTATTCCACATTTTTCTTTTAACAAGAACGACTCTGGTTCTGCTCCATTTTTTTATCAAGATTTCGAAACTAAAACAAGAAAGAGAACAGATAAAGTCGTTCTCACCGCCAGACTTTTTAGAAGTCAAAATCCCAGTTGGTTCATAGGTTTTTTTCCTCTGCCTAGAAGTTGATGGCCCCTAAAGGAAAAATCTACAACTAAACTAAAGGAGCTTTGACAAATCCACCAATAAAATGCCTCTTAGTTGTTTTGGCGATTGATTTCTCTGAGGCATTTCCACAAACACCTTGCATGCTGCAACATGGGCTTTTCTTCAGATTTATAGTGCAACACAGAACTTGATCCTAGTGAGCCTTCCTTTTTTTCTCGCCTTCAAATAAAAATTTTTCTTCCATCTTCTTCTTCTTTTTCCTCTACATCACAAATCTCAAAACTCCATTGATGACCATCGGAATGCATAATTTTTCGAATGTTACAATATATACAATTTTGCTTTCAAATTGTTATAAATGGAGTGTCAACAAAAATCAATTATGAATCTCAATTGTTGTGTCGTGGAAACCATTGCCTTGAAAGCAAAATCGGCATGACCTCGGGTGCTAAATTGTCAGAAGTCGATTGCTCTTCAAGGTTAACACAATACTCTTCTCAGATATATACTCGCCGAAGAAGGATTGGAATTCGAGTGAAAACTTTGTTTAGAATTAAACCCTTAAAATAGATAGAAATAAGCCAAAACTCAAATTTCACCTCAAGGACTAAAAGAATCATTTTTTTTAATAATAATCTAACAAAAATATTTTTCTAAATTAAATATAGAAAACGTTTCAAATCTAAATTAAATACGAAAACGTTTCAGATCAAAATTATATACAGAAAATCGTTTTCAAATTTAAATTAAATATGAAAATATATTTAAAAATCTTTAGCTAATTTTATGACAAGTAATTCTATCAAATGACTAATTGACTAATCAGTCCCAATAGTTCCAACAACCTCATTTTTATTATTTCAGGAGTTTTTTGAATATTTAGAAGTGGTTTAAAATGCTTAGGTACGTGCATTCCTATTTGAAGAGTTTGTTTCATGTTTGACAGTATGTTGTGTGCTTTACGTGTATTATATCTATTACTTATGATGTAAACGCCTTTATGTTTTTTTAGACTATTTTGTATTCTTGATGCTTAAGCATACTGAAAATGTGGTGCTATCGTTGTAATATGATTTGGTTGTCCATGATTAAAACTTTAAAGTGATTATTTTACCAGTATGCTTCAAAGTAGTTTTTTTTTTGTTAAAAAAAAATTGTACAAACCACCCTTAGACTTCTAATTTGATAAATCATCTTCATCAACTATGAGAATTCATACAATTATATCAATTAATTTCAAATTTGATTAATCACCCATCGTAATTTGTTAAACGTTGCAATAAGCTCATTCAGTTAGTATTAATGTTAACATTTGTAAAATTGAAATCTCATCATTGATAACAACACTGTTATTTTTATTCTTGATGAGTGATCGTCAATATTGATATCGAACCATTAATTTTAAAATGTTAATATTTTAATCATTTAATCTGGAATGAAATTCGACCTCTAATTCCAGTTTGATTTTTTTTTCTGATTTTATTTTTATCCTAATTCAATTCATCCGATGATTTTTTTTTATATTTCATATGATGTTACTTCAATCATATGTATATATGTGTATACAAACTTCACCTTGACAATGTCAAATTTGAACACGAACTTCTAGTTTTACGTATATATTCAATGTTTATAAAATTAAATAAACTAAAAATATGATTGATGAAATTAAAATTTTAGAGGTGTATTTGAAGATGAAATTAAAAATTAAGAAGCATATCAAAAGTATGGTTTCTTGGTTTAATCTTCACATAGCACTATAGCAGCTAGTGAAGAAGCTACACGTGTCCTTGTTTGATCGCTCGTGTCATTCGCACGTGGCAATCTGACAGTCTGTCACTGTCTCTTGACTAGACCGTCGACGGGGCGAATTCTTCTACAGCCAAGTTCGCATAAACTCATTACGCAATCATCCATTTAGATACCGCCACGTCTCATAGTCAAACTAAAAGTCAAGAGGCGGCAGAAAACTGATAACGTATAAGAGTAGAAACGGCCGCAGCAGATCGATGCTGATAAACAGTGATCAAGCTGAAATGAATCATGATCCATCATAAACAACACATGAGATCAGCCAATGGATTGAGGCCACGTGGTTGACGATTTTCCTCCTTAAAACAGTGGGATGAGAACCGACTCCGTTTAAACCAAATCTTACCGTCAGTAGCCGGTGTGACAAGGCTGGCTACCGGGAAAACCGGTCACTTCGATCCCGGCGATTCCCGCTATGTATATAACTGGCATCCCCTTTTTCTTCATTCTTCTTCCTCTTTCTCTCTCGGATTTTCAATTCTCCGAATTCACAGCGAAGCGAAGGCTGTAGCTTCCGTTACTTGTCTGGTTTCAGCTTCTTTTCCGCTTTTCAAGGTTGGTAGTCAAACTCTCTTCCCTCTTCTGTCCTTTTTTCTTTTAATGGTTCTCTTTTGTTGCTTAATTTAATTTTGTTGGTTTTTTGTAATCGGTTCGGATTTGGATCCTTTGTTTCTGTTCCCAATACCACTTTTCCTTTTTTTTTTTTTTTCCCCCTTCCTTTTGTCCCTTCTTTGCTTCTTGTTCTTGTTCTTTTTCTTGCTTGATCTTTTGCATTTTCTTGGATTTTAATGCTTAATTTTAAGCTTAGTTTTGGGAGGTGCAGCTCTCTGTCTGTTTCTTTCTTTTAAATATTGAGCTTCGGTGATTCAAGCTGCTGTTTGATTTCTGAAGTGGCGTCCGATATAATTTAATTTCTGTTCTTACGAGAAATTGGGTCTTCAAAGTGGTTATTTGAATTACGTTTTTGTCTCCTATTTGAGGCTCTGTCACTTGTGAATGTGGGGATTTTTTTAAACTGTTTTTTTCAATTTTTCAATTTTTTTTTTTATAGTGACCGTTGGTGTGTTTTCTTTGTAGTTTTTTTTTTTCCTCTCCTGCTGCTAATTCTGCTGTTATATCTGTTTAACCTTAGGGTCTTCTGCAAATTGTTGAAATAGCGACCAGGATCGCAGATCACAGGCACATTGCAGTCTTGTTGTTAAGAACTTGTAGGATATGTGATTATTGATCGATAACTTTGAAGAACGAGGGGTCAGTTTTTTCTCCATATTTTTAGTTGAGTGCTGAACGTTTCTGCTGCTCGATCATGTGTTTTTGAGGTTTGCGGATGTCTATGAGTAGAATTTGGGGTTTCTTCCATATGGATTGAGATTAAATATCATATTTTGTGGGTCATAGATATTTTATAGTAGTGATTAGTGAAGAGACTGGCTTTAGAGAGCTACTTGGACGCTGGCCACCAAGGATTGGTGCCCCCAATGGCAGCTTCT